>NC_137115.1:22851080-22858580 GCF_949357685.1 Gobio gobio | reverse complement strand
GACCGCTACATATGGAACCCAGCCTACACACACGTTTCACAAGCATACGGGTGCAGGCCTGGCGTCAGACGGCCGCAACGTCTGGCACCGCAGGGGTGACGGAGGAGCTCGACAGGGTTAGCCGTTTCCGGGGAACACAACTGGAGAAAAATAGACGCACGTATCCGGCCCAGAGGGCGGGAGTGGCGTTGCAAGCCGACACTTAGAACGGGCACTTAGCGCTACTGGCCACTGGGGGCGAGGATGCGGGAAGATACCGGCTCTACACGGAGGCTATAGAATCTAGCGAACGTGTTAGGTGTCGCCCAGCCCGCAGCTCTACATATATCTGTCAGCGAGGCGCCTTGAGCCAGCGCCCAGGAAGAAGCAACACTCCTTGTTGAGTGAGCTCGCAACCCGAACGGGCAAGGCACGTCTTGGGACTGGTAAGCCAAGACGATAGCATCCACTATCCAGTGGGCCAACCTCTGCTTGGAGACAGCCTTTCCCTTCTGCTGGCCTCCGTAACAGACAAAGAGTTGCTCTGAGGTCCGAAAGCTTTGAGTCCGGTCGACGTAAGCGCGAAGAGCGCGGACGGGACATAACAAAGCCTGGGCTGGGTCTGCCTCCTCCGAGGGCAGCGCTTGCAGGTTCACTACCTGGTCCCGGAAGGGAGTGGTAGGAACCTTGGGCACGTATCCAGGCCGGGGTCTCAGGACAACGTGAGAGTTGGCCGGCCCGAATTCTAGGCACGATTCGTTGACCGAAAGTGCATGCAGGTCCCCTACCCTCTTGATGGAGGCCAATGCCGTCAGAAGCACTGTCTTCATTGACAGGATTTTAAGCTCCACAGACTGCAAAGGCTCAAAGGGAGGGCTCTGAAGTGCTCTGAGCACTAGAGCTAAGTCCCAAGAGGGTAACGAGTTTGGACGAGGAGGATTTAGCCTCCTCGCACCTCTGAGGAACCTGACGATTAAGTCGTGCTTTCCTATGTACTTACCTTTGACTGCGTCGTGATACGCCGCTATTGCTGCGACGTACACTTTGAGGGTGGAGGGAGACAGCCTTCGCTCCAGCCCATCTTGCAGGAAAGAAAGCACGACACTAACCGAACACCTTCGGGGGTCTTCCCGGTGGGAAGAGCACCATTCAACGAACAGGTTCCACTTCAAGCGTAGAGGCGCCTCGTAGAGGGGGCTCTAGCAGAAGAGATGGTGTCCACCACTGCCTGTGGTAGACCACCTAGAACCTCCGCGTCCCGTCCAGGGACCAGACATGGAGTTTCCAGAGGTCTGGACGCGGGTGCCATAGAGTGCCCCGTCCCTGAGAAAGAAGGTCCCTCCTCAGGGGGATCGGCCAAGGAGGGGCTGTCGCGAGGAGAGTTAGTTCTGGGAACCAGGTCCGGTTGGGCCAGTAGGGCGCAACTAACAAGACCTGCTCCTCGTCCTCCCTGACCTTGCACAGGGTCTGTGCAAGAAGGCTCACTGGGGGAAACGCATATTTGCGCAGGTCCCGGGGCCAGCTGTGCGCCAGTGCATCCGTGCCGAGGGTGCCCCCGGTCAGGGAATAGTACCACTGGCAATGGGTCGAGTCCGGAGAGGCAAACAGGTCTACCTGTGCGGCTCCGAAGAGGTCCCATATCAGCTGGACCGCCTGGGGATGGAGTCGCCACTCCCCCGGAGGTGTCGACTGGCGAGAGAGCTCGTCGGCTGTCTGGTTCAGCGCACCTGGGATGTGAATGGCACGAAGCGACCTCAGATGCTTCTGACTCCAAAGGAGGAGGTGGCGGGCGAGTTGGAACATGCAACGGGAGCGTAGACCACCCTGACGGTTGATGTACGCAACGGCCGCAGTGCTGTCCGTACGGACCAGTACATGCTTGCCACGTAGCGGCCCCTTGAGGCGGCGCAGTGCCAAGTGTACCGCTAACAACTCGAGGCAATTGATATGCCAATGCAATTGAGGTCCCGTCCACAGACCTGAAACTGCATGCCCGTTGTACGTGGCCCCCCAGCCCGTGGAGGAGGCATCCGTGAAGAGCACAGCATGCCTGGACACTTGTTCTAAGGGCACTCCGGCCCGGAGAAACGAAGCGTCGGACCATGGGCTGAAAGTTTGGCGGCAGTAAGGAGTCACTGGGACCCGGTACTGGCCGCTCTGCCACGCCCACCTCGGGACTCGGCCATGGAGCCAGTGTTGAAGCGGTCTCATATGAAGCAATCCGAGCGGCGTTACCGCGGCTGCAGATGCCATATGCCCCAGGAGCCTCTGAAAAAATTTCAGTGGGACCGCCGTCCTGTTCTTGAACGAATTCAAGCAGTTCAACACCGACCGGACCCGCTCTTCCGTGAGGCGCGCAGTCTGGCTGACCGAATCCAGCTCCATACCGAGATAAGAGATCCTCTGCGTGGGACAGAGTTTGCTCTTCTCTCGGTTGACCCGAAGGCCCAACAGGCTGAGGTGACTGAGCACCATGTCCCTGTGTTCGCACAACTGCTCCCGAGACTGGGCGAGTATGAGCCAGTCGTCGAGATAGTTGAGGATACGAACGCCGCGTTCTCTGAGCGGAACAATGGCTGCCTCTGCGACTTTCGTGAAGACGCGAGGCGACAGGGACAGCCCAAAGGGCAGGACTTTGTACTGATATGCCTTCCCCTCGAACGCAAAACGTAGGAACGTCTGTGTCGAGGAAGGATAGAGACATGAAAGTACGCATCCTTCAGGTCGATCGCTGCGAACCAATCTTGGGGACGGATGCATTCGAAGATGCGTTTCTGCATTAGCATCCGGAACAGGAGCTTGTGCAGGGCCCGATTCAGGATACGCAGGTCCAAGATTGGCCGTAACCCACCCCCTTTCTTGGGTACAATGAAGTAGGGGCTAAAGAACCCCGCCTTCATATCGGCTGGAGGAACCGGCTCGACCGCGTCCTTCGCCAGTAGGACATCGATCTCTGACCGCAAGACCTGAGCATCGCTGCTTCGCACGGAGGTGAAGAGGATGCCCTTGTACTTGTGAGGCCGGTGAGCGAACTGAATCGCGTAGCCGAGTCTGTTGGTACGGATGAGCCAGCGAGACGGCCTGGGGGCCGAAGCCCAGAGACCGCACAAGCGGGACCAACGGCACCACAGACGTACCCGGGGTGGGGCAGCGAGGCGGAATAGACAGACCCGACTCGGGAGGCCCGGAGGCGGCCCTGAGTGTTGTCTGAGTATTCCAGGGTGGGGCAGAGTGTGGGTGAGAAGGCCCGGAGGCGTTCTCGGTGCCCACACTGCTGCCCCCTGGCGAAGGGAGGGGAGGAAAGAAGTGACAAGGCCCGGGGGCGTCGCACACTGCCAACCTGGCCCTCTTGGGGCCCAGGGAGAGAGGAAACTGCTCTGAAAATGTGGGTACCGCTGGACTCCGGAGAGCCAGCGGCAGAGTATTGACACCAGTCAGGGCCCCCGGTCCTCCTCCGGGGGGTTGAGGGAGGGGTGCGGACACCAACTCCCTCGGAGCAGCTCCTGTTCACCCTGGGCTGCCCATCTCAGGGCCGCTTGCCCTTACGCTTGCTTGTAGACTAGCAAGCCCTGAGTGGGTTGGGCGCCTCCCTTACGTCCGACACCCTGCCTCCCAGATGGAGGCTGCTGCCTGGGTTTCGCAGGGGCAGAGGTGGACGCAGGGGGGGCGCCCTCGGCGACAAGCAGGCAGAGGTGCTGCGAATTAGGATTTTTTTTTTTTTTTTTAAACCACCTCTGTCTGCTTCTAGGCCATCGAGAACTGCTGGGCAAAGTACTCGACGGCGTCGCCGAAGAGGCCAGCCTGACAGACAGGGGCGTTAAGGAACCGAACTTAGTCGGACTCACGCATATCTGCCAGGTTTAGCCCCAGGTTCCTGGACCACTAGTGTGGACATCGCCTGACCCAGGGAGCGTGCAGTGACTTCCGTCGCCCAGAGAGCGAGGTCCACCACCGCACGCAGTTCCTGCATAACCCCTGGGTCGGGACTACCCTCGTACATGCAGGACAGAGGGTAGTGAGAGAGGGAAAAATTTATACAGATTTTGGCCCTTTTGGTGTTCCATATTTTGACACCAAATAGTTCCATACTGCTCATTTTTCCAATGCCCATCCGGGAAAAAAGGCACGGGGGTAGGCAAGGCGATTTAAGCGTTGCACTACGCCTCAGCCACCCGGGAAAGCATGGCTGCCAACTCTGAATCTGATTCAGCAAAAGCACACACCATTATAGTGGGAAACTCAGCATCATCATTTCCAGTGCATAACAGCCCTCTCTCCGATGCAGCAATTGACATCTGTCCTCTGCCAGAGCCACAAATGAAACATTAGGTCTCCTTGTTTTAAAAGGACCAGCAATCCCATCTGTAAGCTACCAGCAGGCATGTGAAACAGTGAACGTGGCCGTCAAACTCGACGGCACACGGTGCGCTGAACGCTCAAGCCCTATGAAAAGGCAAGACGAACACCGCACCGACGTGGTCATGTTCTCATGAGAGAACATGAACCACCCACGAACAAAGTCTCGGCATGCTCATGATGCGATAGAGGAGTGGGGGCCCGAAGAGATGTACCCGGCGGGGATGCCCCACTGTAATCCTCAGGTCCACCAAAGCTTATTAACTAAAGTAGTCCTTTTCTGATGCACCAGAAAAGAAACTAGATCAGGGAATAAGGAAAGGGACTCAACCCCATTTGAGGTTTCATAGTCTGGACCGCGCATCTAGAGAGTGCCGAGTGACGCGCTGGGTTGCCGTGGCAACCCCCGCTGTCAGCCGGCGCTCGACGGCACACGGCGCGCTGAACGCTCGAGCCCTTACGAGAAAGGTGAGACGAACAACGTGCCGACGTGACCATGCTCTCCTGAGAGAGCATGGATCACCCACGAACGCAATCACACATGTTTATATGTGAGAGAGATCGTGGCCGTCAAATGAGGACAGGAAACAACCGCATCCAGAAACACACGGTTTGAATGACATCTTGAAAAAGACGCAGGGTCAAACCGTGTTGCTCTTTTAGAAAAGGAAAACCGCTCTTTCAGTGCTGAAGCACTCAGGGAGATGACCGCGGCTCACGCAGTTCAGATAGTGCAAGCCTGCGTGAGCACTCAGAAATGGAAACGCCCAGCCAACCAACAAAACCAGCTCTTTATCTCCTCTGAAGCGGCCACCCGCTGAAAAGCGCCGTCACACCCGCACTGGAACAGCAATCCTTCTCACGAGACTCGAATAACACTCTTCGTAGACACAGCAATGACGCTGTTCTGATCCGAAAAAAAAGGCAATGATCAAGCATTCCACTTCCTTATTTATACCCGCGCTGCGGGGCGGTGCGTGGAATGCGTGGATCGCATGCCAATCTCCATTGGCTCGTTTTTAATACACTCGAAGTAGATTGGTCTCTGAGATCAGATCCCAATTCGTCGGTCAGTTCCGACGTACGTCGAACGTGACCGACTGAAAGGGAACAATGAGTGTCTTTTTGACCTCTGGGACAAAAGTATGTTCAATAGGTCAAACTAAAAAAATATTAAAAACTTTTGTAGACCTTTTAGCTACTAATTGGAACCAGAAGGGAAGTCAATGAGTGACTTTTTGACCTTTGGGACAAAAATTTGTTCAATAGGTCAAATATGGACTTTGTACAGCCATAATATGTAAAAAAAAAAAAAAAAAAAATTTAAAAACTTTTGTAGACCTTTTAGGTACTTATTAGAAACAGAAGGAAAATCAATGAGTGACTTTTTGACCTTTGGGACAAAAATTTGTTCAGTAGGTCAAACATGGACTTCTGTACAGCCATAATATGTAAAAAAAAAAAAAAAAATTTAAAATTAAAAACTTTTGTAGACCTTTTAGCTACTAATTGGAACCAGAAGGGAAGTCAATGAGTGACTTTTTGACCTTTGGGACAAAAGTATGTTCAGTAGGTCAAATATGGACTTCTGTACAGCCATATTCTGTAAAATAAATAAATAAATAAATAAATAAAAATATATATAATTTAAACCTTTTTTAGACATGTAAGCTACTTATTGGAATCAGAAGGGAAATCAATGAGTGTCTTTTTGACCTCTGGGACAAAAGTATGTTCAGTAGGTCAAATATGGACTTCTGTACAGCAATATTATGTAAAATAAATAAATAAATAAATAAATAAATAAATAAATAAATAAATAAATAAATAAATAAATAAATAAATAAATAAATAAATAAATAAATAAATAAAAATATATATAATTTAAACCTTTTTTAGACCTGTAAGCTACTTATTGGAATCAGAAGGGAAATCAATGAGTGTCTTTTTGACCTCTGGGACAAAAGTATGTTCAGTAGGTCAAATATGGACTTCTTGTACAGCCATAAAATGTTAAAAAAAAATAAAATAAAAAAAAAAATAAAAAAAAAAAACTTTTTTAGACCTGTAAGCTACTTATTGGAATCAGAAGGGAAATCAATTGAGTGACTTTTTGACCTTTGGGACAAAAATTTGTTCAGTAGGTCAAATATGGACTTCTGTACAGCCATATTATGTAAAGTAAATAAATAAATAAATAAAAATATATATAATTTAAACCTTTTTTAGACCTGTAAGCTACTTATTGGAATCAGAAGGGAAATCAATGAGTGTCTTTTTGACCCCTGGGACAAAAGTATGTTCAGTAGGTCAAATATGGACTTCTGTACAGCCATAATATGTAAAAAAAAAAAAAAAAAAAATTAAAACTTTTGTAGACCTTTTAGGTACTTATTAGAAACAGAAGGAAAATCAATGAGTGACTTTTTGACCTTTGGGACAAAAATTTGTTCAGTAGGTCAAACATGGACTTCTGTACAGCCATAATATGTAAAAAAAAAAAAAAAAAAAAAAAAAAAAAAAAAAAAATATATATATATATATATATATATATATATATATATATATATATATATATATATATATATATATATATATATATATATATATATATATATATATATATATATATATATATATATATATATATATATATATATATATATATATATTAAACCTTTTGTAGACCTTTTAGCTACTAATTGGAACCAGAAGGGAAGTCAATGAGTGACTTTTTGACCTTTGGGACAAAAGTATGTTCAGTAGGTCAAATATGGACTTCTGTACAGCCATATTATGTAAAATAAATAAATAAATAAATAAATAAATAAATAAATAAATAAATAAATAAATAAATAAATAAAAATATATATAATTTAAACCTTTTTTAGACATGTAAGCTACTTATTGGAATCAGAAGGGAAATCAATGAGTGTCTTTTTGACCTCTGGGACAAAAGTATGTTCAGTAGGTCAAATATGGACTTCTTGTACAGCCATAAAATGTAAAAAAAAAAAAAAAAAAAAAAAAAAAAGTTTTTTAGACCTGTAAGCTACTTATTGGAATCAGAAGGGAAATCAGAGAGTGACTTTTTGACCTTTGGGACAAAAATTTGTTCAGTAGGTCAAATATGGACTTCTTGTACAGCCATAATATGTAAAAAAA
>NC_137115.1:22828580-22841080 GCF_949357685.1 Gobio gobio | reverse complement strand
TAAAAAAAAAAAAAAAAAAAAAAAAAAAAAAAACTTTTGTAGACCTTTTAGGTACTTATTAGAAACAGAAGGAAAATCAATGAGTGACTTTTTGACCTTTGGGACACAAAATTTGTTCAGTAGGTCAAAAATGGACTTCTGTAAAGCCATAATATGTAAAAAAAATTTAAAAAATTTTTTTAAAACTTTTGTAGACGTTTTAGCTACTAATTGGAATAAGAAGGGAAGTCAATGAGTGACTTTTTGACCTTTGGGACAAACATTTGTTCAGTAGGTCAAATATGGACTTTGTACAGCCATAATATGTTAAAAAAAAAAATATAAAAAAATGTAAAACCTTTTGTAGACGTTTTAGCTACTAATTGGAACCAGAAGGGAAGTCAATGAGTGACTTTTTGACTTCTGGGACAAAAATTTGTTCAGTAGGTCAAATATGGACTTCTTGTACAGCCATAATATATAAAAAATAAAAATAAAAATTATTAAACCTTTTTTAGACCCGTAAGCCTACTGATTGGAATCAGAAGGGAAATCAATGAGTGACTTTTTTTGACCTTTGGGACAAAAATATGTTCAGTAGGTCAAATATGGACTTCTGTACAGCCATAATATGTAAAAAAAAAAAAAAAAAAAAAAAAAAAAAAAAAAAAAAAAAATATATATATATATATATATATATATATATATATATATATATATATATATATATATATATATATATATATATATATATATATATATATATATATATATATATATATATATATATATATATTAAACCTTTTGTAGACCTTTTAGCTACTAATTGGAACCAGAAGGAAAGTCAATGAGTGACTTTTTGACCTTTGGGACAAACATTTGTTCAGTAGGTCAAATATGGACTTTGTACAGCCATAATATGTAAAAACAAAACAAAAACAAAAAAACAAAAAACACAAAAAACATTTAAACCTTTTTTAGACCTGTAAGCTACTTATTGGAATCAGAAGGGAAATCAATGAGTGACTTTTTGACCTTTGGAACAAAAATTTCTTCAGTAGGTCAAATATGGACTTTGTACAGCCATAATATGTAAAAAAAAATAAAAAAAATAAAAATAAAAAAACCTTTTGTAGACCTTTTAGGTACTTATTGGAACCAGAAGGAAAGTCAATGAGTGACTTTTTGACCTTTGGGACAAAAATTTGTTCAGTAGGTCAAATATGGACTTCTTGTACAGCCATAATATGTAAAAAAAAAAAAAAAAATTTAACCTTTTTTAGACCTTTTAGCTTGTTATTGGAACCAGAAGAAAAGTCAATGAGTGACTTTTTGACCTTTGGGACAAAAATTTGTTCAGAAGGTCAAATTTGGACTTCTTGTAGAGCCATTATATGTGAAAAAAATTAAAAATTAAAAATAATGTAAAACCTTTTGTAGACCTTTTAGCTACTTATTGGAACCAGAAGGAAAGTCAATGAGTGACTTTTTGACCTTTGGGAAAAAAATTTGTTCAGAAGGTCTAATTTGGACTTCTTGTAGAGCCATTATATGTGAAAAAAATTAAAAAATAAAAATAATGTAAAACCTTTTGTAGACCTTTTAGCTACTTATTGGAACCAGAAGGGAAATCAATGAGTGTCTTTTTGACCTCTGGGACAAAAGTGTGTTCAATAGGTCAAATATGGACTTCTGTACAGCCATATTATGTAAAATAAATAAATAAATAAATAAAAATATATATAATTTAAAACTTTTTTAGACCTGTAAGCTACTTATTGGAATCAGAAGGGAAATCAATGAGTGTCTTTTTGACCCCTGGGACAAAAGTATGTTCAGTAGGTCAAATATGGACTTCTGTACAGCCATTATATGTAAAAAAAAAAAAATATATTAAAAACTTTTGTAGACCTTTTAGCTACTAATTGGAACCAGAAGGGAAGTCAATGAGTGACTTTTTGACCTTTGGGACAAAAATTTGTTCAGTAGGTCAAACATGGACTTCTGTACAGCCATAATATGTAAAAAAAAAAAAAAAAAAAGTAAAATTAAAAACTTTTGTAGACCTTTTAGCTACTAATTGGAACCAGAAGGGAAGTCAATGAGTGACTTTTTGACCTTTGGGACAAACATTTGTTCAGTAGGTCAAATATGGACTTTGTACAGCCATAATATGTAAAAACAAAACAAAAACAAAAAAACAAAAAACACAAAAAACATTTAAACCTTTTTTAGACCTGTAAGCTACTTATTGGAATCAGAAGGGAAATCAATGAGTGACTTTTTGACCTTTGGGACAAAAATTTGTTCAGTAGGTCAAATATGGACTTCTTGTACAGCCATAATATGTAAAAAAAAAAAAAAAAAATTTAACCTTTTTTAGACCTTTTAGCTAGTTATTGGAACCAGAAGAAAAGTCAATGAGTGACTTTTTGACCTTTGGGACAAAAATTTGTTCAGAAGGTCAAATTTGGACTTCTTGTAGAGCCATTATATGTGAAAAAAATTAAAAATTAAAAATAATGTAAAACCTTTTGTAGACCTTTTAGCTACTTATTGGAACCAGAAGGAAAGTCAATGAGTGACTTTTTGACCTTTGGGAAAAAAATTTGTTCAGAAGGTCTAATTTGGACTTCTTGTAGAGCCATTATATGTGAAAAAAATTAAAAAATAAAAATAATGTAAAACCTTTTGTAGACCTTTTAGCTACTTATTGGAACCAGAAGGGAAATCAATGAGTGTCTTTTTGACCTCTGGGACAAAAGTGTGTTCAATAGGTCAAATATGGACTTCTGTACAGCCATATTATGTAAAATAAATAAATAAATAAATAAAAATATATATAATTTAAAACTTTTTTAGACCTGTAAGCTACTTATTGGAATCAGAAGGGAAATCAATGAGTGTCTTTTTGACCCCTGGGACAAAAGTATGTTCAGTAGGTCAAATATGGACTTCTGTACAGCCATTATATGTAAAAAAAAAAAAATATATTAAAAACTTTTGTAGACCTTTTAGCTACTAATTGGAACCAGAAGGGAAGTCAATGAGTGACTTTTTGACCTTTGGGACAAAAATTTGTTCAGTAGGTCAAACATGGACTTCTGTACAGCCATAATATGTAAAAAAAAAAAAAAAAAAAGTAAAATTAAAAACTTTTGTAGACCTTTTAGCTACTAATTGGAACCAGAAGGGAAGTCAATGAGTGACTTTTTGACCTTTGGGACAAAAGTATGTTCAGTAGGTCAAATATGGACTTCTGTACAGCCATATTCTGTAAAATAAATAAATAAATAAATAAAAATATATATAATTTAAACCTTTTTTAGACATGTAAGCTACTTATTGGAATCAGAAGGGAAATCAATGAGTGTCTTTTTGACCTCTGGGACAAAAGTATGTTCAGTAGGTCAAATATGGACTTCTTGTACAGCCATAAAATGTAAAAAAAAAAAAAAAATGTTAAACCTTTTTTAGACCTGTATGCTACTTATTGGAATCAGAAGGGAAATCAATGAGTGTCTTTTTGACCTCTGGGACAAAAGTATGTTCAGTAGGTCAAATATGGACTTCTGTACAGCAATATTATGTAAAATAAATAAATAAAAAATAAATAAATAAAAATATATATAATTTAAACCTTTTTTAGACCTGTAAGCTACTTATTGGAATCAGAAGGGAAATCAATGAGTGTCTTTTTGACCTCTGGGACAAAAGTATGTTCAGTAGGTCAAATATGGACTTCTTGTACAGCCATAAATTGTTAAAAAAAATAAAATAAAATAAAAAATAAAATAAAAAAACTTTTTTAGACCTGTAAGCTACTCATTGGAATCAGAAGGGAAATCAATTGAGTGACTTTTTGACCTTTGGGACAAAAATTTGTTCAGTAGGTCAAATATGGACTTCTTGTACAGCCATAATATGTTAAAAAAAAAAAAAAAAAACTTTTTTAGACCTGTAAGCTACTTATTGGAATCAGAAGGGAAATCAGAGAGTGACTTTTTGACCTTTGGGACAAAAATTTGTTCAGTAGGTCAAATATGGACTTCTTGTACAGCCATAATATGTAAAAAAAAAAAAAAAAATGTTAAACCTTTTTTAGACCTGTATGCTACTTATTGGAATCAGAAGGGAAATCAATGAGTGTCTTTTTGACCTCTGGGACAAAAGTATGTTCAGTAGGTCAAATATGGACTTCTGTACAGCCATAATATGTAAAAAAAAGAAAAAAAAAAATTAAACTTTTGTAGACCTTTAAGGTACTTATTAGAAACAGAAGGAAAATCAATGAGTGACTTTTTGACCTTTGGGACAAAAATTTGTTCAGTAGGTCAAACATGGACTTCTGTACAGCCATAATATGTAAAAAAAAAAAAAAAAAATTTAAAATTAAAAACTTTTGTAGACCTTTTAGCTACTAATTGGAACCAGAAGGGAAGTCAATGAGTGACTTTTTGACCTTTGGGACAAAAGTATGTTCAGTAGGTCAAATATGGACTTCTGTACAGCCATATTCTGTAAAATAAATAAATAAATAAATAAATAAATAAATAAATAAAAATATATATAATTTAAACCTTTTTTAGACATGTAAGCTACTTATTGGAATCAGAAGGGAAATCAATGAGTGTCTTTTTGACCTCTGGGACAAAAGTATGTTCAGTAGGTCAAATATGGACTTCTTGTACAGCCATAATATGTAAAAAAAAAAAAAAAAAAAAAAATTAAGCCTTTTTTAGACCTTTTAGCTACTAATTGGAACCAGAAGGAAAGTCAATAAGTGACTTTTTGACCTTTGGGACAAACATTTGTTCAGTAGGTCAAATATGGACTTCTTGTACAGCCATTACATGTAAAAAAAAAAAAAAATTTTATATATATATATATATATATATATATATATATATATATATATATATATATATATATATATATATATATATATATATATATATATATATATATATATATATATATATATATATATATATTAAACCTTTTGTAGACCTTTTAGGTACTTATTAGAAACAGAAGGGAAGTCATTGAGTGACTTTTTGACCTTTGGGACAAAAATTTGTTCAGTAGGTCAAATATGGACTTTGTACAGCCATAATATGTAAAAAAAAAAAAAAAAAAAAAAAAAAAAAAACTTTTGTAGACCTTTTAGGTACTTATTAGAAACAGAAGGAAAATCAATGAGTGACTTTTTGACCTTTGGGACACAAAATTTGTTCAGTAGGTCAAAAATGGACTTCTGTAAAGCCATAATATGTAAAAAAAAATTAAAAATTTTTTTTAAAACTTTTGTAGACGTTTTAGCTACTAATTGGAATAAGAAGGGAAGTCAATGAGTGACTTTTTGACCTTTGGGACAAACATTTGTTCAGTAGGTCAAATATGGACTTTGTACAGCCATAATATGTTAAAAAAAAAATATAAAAAAATGTAAAACCTTTTGTAGACGTTTTAGCTACTAATTGGAACCAGAAGGGAAGTCAATGAGTGACTTTTTGACTTCTGGGACAAAAATTTGTTCAGTAGGTCAAATATGGACTTCTTGTACAGCCATAATATATAAAAAATAAAAATAAAAATTATTAAACCTTTTTTAGACCCGTAAGCCTACTGATTGGAATCAGAAGGGAAATCAATGAGTGACTTTTTTTGACCTTTGGGACAAAAATATGTTCAGTAGGTCAAATATGGACTTCTGTACAGCCATAATATGTAAAAAAAAAAAAAAAAAAAAAAAAAAAAAAAATATATATATATATATATATATATATATATATATATATATATATATATATATATATATATATATATATATTTTTTTTTTTTTTTTTTTTTTTTTTTTTTTTTTTTTTTTTTTCATATATATATATATATATATATATATATATTAAACCTTTTGTAGACCTTTTAGCTACTAATTGGAACCAGAAGGAAAGTCAATGAGTGACTTTTTGACCTTTGGGACAAACATTTGTTCAGTAGGTCAAATATGGACTTTGTACAGCCATAATATGTAAAAACAAAACAAAAACAAAAAAACAAAAAACACAAAAAACATTTAAACCTTTTTTAGACCTGTAAGCTACTTATTGGAATCAGAAGGGAAATCAATGAGTGACTTTTTGACCTTTGGGACAAAAATTTGTTCAGTAGGTCAAATATGGACTTCTTGTACAGCCATAATATGTAAAAAAAAAAAAAAAAATTTAACCTTTTTTAGACCTTTTAGCTAGTTATTGGAACCAGAAGAAAAGTCAATGAGTGACTTTTTGACCTTTGGGACAAAAATTTGTTCAGAAGGTCAAATTTGGACTTCTTGTAGAGCCATTATATGTGAAAAAAATTAAAAATTAAAAATAATGTAAAACCTTTTGTAGACCTTTTAGCTACTTATTGGAACCAGAAGGAAAGTCAATGAGTGACTTTTTGACCTTTGGGAAAAAAATTTGTTCAGAAGGTCTAATTTGGACTTCTTGTAGAGCCATTATATGTGAAAAAAATTAAAAAATAAAAATAATGTAAAACCTTTTGTAGACCTTTTAGCTACTTATTGGAACCAGAAGGGAAATCAATGAGTGTCTTTTTGACCTCTGGGACAAAAGTGTGTTCAATAGGTCAAATATGGACTTCTGTACAGCCATATTATGTAAAATAAATAAATAAATAAATAAATAAAAATATATATAATTTAAAACTTTTTTAGACCTGTAAGCTACTTATTGGAATCAGAAGGGAAATCAATGAGTGTCTTTTTGACCCCTGGGACAAAAGTATGTTCAGTAGGTCAAATATGGACTTCTGTACAGCCATTATATGTAAAAAAAAAAAAATATATTAAAAACTTTTGTAGACCTTTTAGCTACTAATTGGAACCAGAAGGGAAGTCAATGAGTGACTTTTTGACCTTTGGGACAAAAATTTGTTCAGTAGGTCAAACATGGACTTCTGTACAGCCATAATATGTAAAAAAAAAAAAAAAAAAAATTTAAAATTAAAAACTTTTGTAGACCTTTTAGCTACTAATTGGAACCAGAAGGGAAGTCAATGAGTGACTTTTTGACCTTTGGGACAAAAGTATGTTCAGTAGGTCAAATATGGACTTCTTGTACAGCCATAAAATGTAAAAAAAAAAAAAAAATGTTAAACCTTTTTTAGACCTGTATGCTACTTATTGGAATCAGAAGGGAAATCAATGAGTGTCTTTTTGACCTCTGGGACAAAAGTATGTTCAGTAGGTCAAATATGGACTTCTGTACAGCAATATTATGTAAAATAAATAAATAAAAAATAAATAAATAAAAATATATATAATTTAAACCTTTTTTAGACCTGTAAGCTACTTATTGGAATCAGAAGGGAAATCAATGAGTGTCTTTTTGACCTCTGGGACAAAAGTATGTTCAGTAGGTCAAATATGGACTTCTTGTACAGCCATAAAATGTAATAAAAAAAAAAAAAAAAAAAAAAAAAAAAACTTTTTTAGACCTGTAAGTTACTTATTGGAATCAGAAGGGAAATCAATTGAGTGACTTTTTGACCTTTGGGACAAAAATTTGTTCAGTAGGTCAAATATGGACTTCTTGTACAGCCATAATATGTAAAAAAAAAAAAAAAAAAAAAAAAAAAAAAAACTTTTTTAGACCTGTAAGCTACTTATTGGAATCAGAAGGGAAATCAGAGAGTGACTTTTTGACCTTTGGGACAAAAATTTGTTCAGTAGGTCAAATATGGACTTCTTGTACAGCCATAATATGTAAAAAAAAAAAAAAAAATGTTAAACCTTTTTTAGACCTGTATGCTACTTATTGG
Organism: Gobio gobio; assembly: GCF_949357685.1. Taxonomy (NCBI): domain Eukaryota; kingdom Metazoa; phylum Chordata; class Actinopteri; order Cypriniformes; family Gobionidae; genus Gobio; species Gobio gobio. The sequence continues at coordinate 22,833,274 of NC_137115.1, read as the reverse complement.
AATCAGAAGGGAAATCAATGAGTGTCTTTTTGACCTCTGGGACAAAAGTATGTTCAGTAGGTCAAATATGGACTTCTGTACAGCAATATTATGTAAAATAAATAAATAAATAAATAAATAAATAAATAAAAATATATATAATTTAAACCTTTTTTAGACCTGTAAGCTACTTATTGGAATCAGAAGGGAAATCAATGAGTGTCTTTTTGACCTCTGGGACAAAAGTATGTTCAGTAGGTCAAATATGGACTTCTTGTACAGCCATAAAATGTTAAAAATAAAAAAAATAAAATAAAATAAAAAAACTTTTTTAGACCTGTAAGCTACTTATTGGAATCAGAAGGGAAATCAATTGAGTGACTTTTTGACCTTTGGGACAAAAATTTGTTCAGTAGGTCAAATATGGACTTCTTGTACAGCCATAATATGTAAAAAAAAAAAAAAAAATGTTAAACCTTTTTTAGACCTGTATGCTACTTATTGGAATCAGAAGGGAAATCAATGAGTGTCTTTTTGACCTCTGGGACAAAAGTATGTTCAGTAGGTCAAATATGGACTTCTGTACAGCCATATTATGTAAAATAAATAAATAAATAAATAAAAATATATATAATTTAAACCTTTTTTAGACCTGTAAGCTACTTATTGGAATCAGAAGGGAAATCAATGAGTGTCTTTTTGACCCCTGGGACAAAAGTATGTTCAGTAGGTCAAATATGGACTTCTGTACAGCCATAATATGTAAAAAAAAAAAAAAAAAAAAATTAAACTTTTGTAAACCTGTAAGCTACTTATTGGAATCAGAAGGGAAATCAATGAGTGTCTTTTTGACCCCTGGGACAAAAGTATGTTCAGTAGGTCAAATATGGACTTCTGTACAGCCATAATATGTAAAAAAAAAAAAAAAAAAAAATTTAACTTTTGTAAACCTTTTAGGTACTTATTAGAAACAGAAGGGAAGTCAATGAGTGACTTTTTGACCTTTGGGACAAAAATTTGTTCAGTAGGTCAAATATGGACTTTGTACAGCCATAATATGTAAAAAAAATAAATAAATAAAAAAAAAAAAACCTTTTGTAGACCTTTTAGCTTCTAATTGGAACCAGAAGGAAAGTCAATGAGTGACTTTTTGACCTTTGGGACAAACATTTGTTCAGTAGGTCAAATATGGACTTTGTACAGCCATAATATGTAAAAAACAAACAAAAAAAAAACAAAAAAAACAAAAAAAAACATTTAAACCTTTTTTAGACCTGTAAGCTACTTATTGGAATCAGAAGGGAAATAAATGAAAAAAAATTAAAAAAAAATTAAAAACTTTTGTAGACCTTTTAGGTACTTATTAGAAACAGAAGGAAAATCAATGAGTGACTTTTTGACCTTTGGGACACAAAATTTGTTCAGTAGGTCAAAAATGGACTTCTGTACAGCCATAATATGTAAAACAAATTTAAATTTTTTTTTTAAAACTTTTGTAGACGTTTTAGCTACTAATTGGAATAAGAAGGGAAGTCAATGAGTGACTTTTTGACCTTTGGGACAAACATTTGTTCAGTAGGTCAAATATGGACTTTGTACAGCCATAATATGTTAAAAAAATATATATAAAAAAATGTAAAACCTTTTGTAGACGTTTTAGCTACTAATTGGAACCAGAAGGAAAGTCAATGAGTGACTTTTTGACCTTTGGGACAAACATTTGTTCAGTAGGTCAAATATGGACTTTGTACAGCCATAATATGTAAAAACAAAACAAAAACAAAAAAACAAAAAACACAAAAAACATTTAAACCTTTTTTAGACCTGTAAGCTACTTATTGGAATCAGAAGGGAAATCAATGAGTGACTTTTTGACCTTTGGAACAAAAATTTCTTCAGTAGGTCAAATATGGACTTTGTACAGCCATAATATGTAAAAAAAAAAAAAAAAAAAAAAAAAAAAAAAACCTTTTGTAGACCTTTTAGGTACTTATTGGAACCAGAAGGAAAGTCAATGAGTGACTTTTTGACCTTTGGGACAAAAATTTGTTCAGTAGGTCAAATATGGACTTCTTGTACAGCCATAATATGTAAAAAAAAAATAATAATTAAACCTTTTTTAGACCTTTTAGCTAGTTATTGGAACCAGAAGAAAAGTCAATGAGTGACTTTTTGACCTTTGGGACAAAAATTTGTTCAGAAGGTCAAATTTGGACTTCTTGTAGAGCCATTATATGTGAAAAAAATTAAAAAATAAAAATAATGTAAAACCTTTTGTAGACCTTTTAGCTACTTATTGGAACCAGAAGGAAAGTCAATGAGTGACTTTTTGACCTTTGGGAAAAAAATTTGTTCAGAAGGTCTAATTTGGACTTCTTGTAGAGCCATTATATGTGAAAAAAATTAAAAAATAAAAATAATGTAAAACCTTTTGTAGACCTTTTAGCTACTTATTGGAACCAGAAGGGAAATCAATGAGTGTCTTTTTGACCTCTGGGACAAAAGTATGTTCAATAGGTCAAATATGGACTTCTGTACAGCCATATTATGTAAAATAAATAAATAAATAAATAAATAAATAAATAAATAAATAAATAAATAAATAAATAAATAAATAAATAAATAAATAAATAAATAAATAAATAAATAAATAAATTAATAAATTAATAAATAAATAAAAATATATATAATTTAAAACATTTTTAGACCTGTAAGCTACTTATTGGAATCAGAAGGGAAATCAATGAGTGTCTTTTTGACCCCTGGGACAAAAGTATGTTCAGTAGGTCAAATATGGACTTCTGTACAGCCATTATATGTATAAAAAAAAAAAAAAAAAAAAAAAAAAAAATATTAAAAACTTTTGTAGACCTTTTAGCTACTAATTGGAACCAGAAGGGAAGTCAATGAGTGACTTTTTGACCTTTGGGACAAAAATTTGTTCAATAGGTCAAATATGGACTTTGTACAGCCATAATATGTAAAAAAAAAAAAAAAAAAATTAAAAACTTTTGTAGACCTTTTAGGTACTTATTAGAAACAGAAGGAAAATCAATGAGTCTCTTTTTGACCTTTGGGACAAAAATTTGTTCAGTAGGTCAAACATGGACTTCTGTACAGCCATAATATGTAAAAAAAAAAAAAAAATTTAAAATAAAAAACTTTTGTAGACCTTTTAGCTACTAATTGGAACCAGAAGGGAAGTCAATGAGTGACTTTTTGACCTTTGGGACAAAAGTATGTTCAGTAGGTCAAATATGGACTTCTGTACAGCCATATTCTGTAAAATAAATAAATAAATAAATAAATAAATAAAAATATATATAATTTAAACCTTTTTTAGACATGTAAGCTACTTATTGGAATCAGAAGGGAAATCAATGAGTGTCTTTTTGACCTCTGGGACAAAAGTATGTTCAGTAGGTCAAATATGGACTTCTTGTACAGCCATAAAATGTAAAAAAAAAAAAAAAAAAAAAAAAAAACTTTTTTAGACCTGTAAGCTACTTATTGGAATCAGAAGGGAAATCAGAGAGTGACTTTTTGACCTTTGGGACAAAAATTTGTTCAGTAGGTCAAATATGGACTTCTTGTACAGCCATAATATGTAAAAAAAAAAAAAAATGTTAAACCTTTTTTAGACCTGTATGCTACTTATTGGAATCAGAAGGGAAATCAATGAGTGTCTTTTTGACCTCTGGGACAAAAGTATGTTCAGTAGGTCAAATATGGACTTCTGTACAGCAATATTATGTAAAATAAATAAATAAATAAATAAATAAATAAATAAAAATATATATATATTAAACCTTTTGTAGACCTTTTAGCTACTAATTGGAACCAGAAGGGAAATCAATGAGTGTCTTTTTGACTTCTGGGACAAAAGTATGTTCAGTAGGTCAAATATGGACTTCTTGTACAGCCATAATATGTAAAAAAAAAAAAAAAAAAAAAAAATTAAGCCTTTTTTAGACCTTTTAGCTACTAATTGGAACCAGAAGGAAAGTCAATAAGTGACTTTTTGACCTTTGGGACAAACATTTGTTCAGTAGGTCAAATATGGACTTCTTGTACAGCCATTACATGTAAAAAAAAAAAAAAAAAATTATATATATATATATATATATATATATATATATATATATATATATATATATATATATATATATATATATATATATATATATATATATATATATATATATATATATATATATATATATATTAAACCTTTTGTAGACCTTTTAGGTACTTATTAGAAACAGAAGGGAAGTCAATGAGTGACTTTTTGACCTTTGGGACAAAAATTTGTTCAGTAGGTCAAATATGGACTTTGTACAGCCATAATATGTAAATAAAAAAAAAAAAAAAAAAAAAAAAAAACTTTTGTAGACCTTTTAGCTTCTAATTGGAACCAGAAGGAAAGTCAATGAGTGACTTTTTGACCTTTGGGACAAACATTTGTTCAGTAGGTCAAATATGGACTTTGTACAGCCATAATATGTATAAAAAAAAAAAAATAAAAAAAAAACATTTAAACCTTTTTTAGACCTGTAAGCTACTTATTGGAATCAGAAGGGAAATAAATGAAAAAAAATTAAAAAAAAATTAAAAACTTTTGTAGACCTTTTAGGTACTTATTAGAAACAGAAGGAAAATCAATGAGTGACTTTTTGACCTTTGGGACACAAAATTTGTTCAGTAGGTCAAAAATG
>NC_137115.1:22816080-22823580 GCF_949357685.1 Gobio gobio | reverse complement strand
CTTGTACAGCCATAATATGTAAAAAAAAAAAAAAAAATTTAACCTTTTTTAGACCTTTTAGCTAGTTATTGGAACCAGAAGAAAAGTCAATGAGTGACTTTTTGACCTTTGGGACAAAAATTTGTTCAGAAGGTCAAATTTGGACTTCTTGTAGAGCCATTATATGTGAAAAAAATTAAAAATTAAAAATAATGTACAACCTTTTGTAGACCTTTTAGCTACTTATTGGAACCAGAAGGAAAGTCAATGAGTGACTTTTTGACCTTTGGGAAAAAAATTTGTTCAGAAGGTCTAATTTGGACTTCTTGTAGAGCCATTATATGTGAAAAAAATTAAAAAATAAAAATAATGTAAAACCTTTTGTAGACCTTTTAGCTACTTATTGGAACCAGAAGGGAAATCAATGAGTGTCTTTTTGACCTCTGGGACAAAAGTGTGTTCAATAGGTCAAATATGGACTTCTGTACAGCCATATTATGTAAAATAAATAAATAAATAAATAAAAATATATATAATTTAAAACTTTTTTAGACCTGTAAGCTACTTATTGGAATCAGAAGGGAAATCAATGAGTGTCTTTTTGACCCCTGGGACAAAAGTATGTTCAGTAGGTCAAATATGGACTTCTGTACAGCCATTATATGTAAAAAAAAAATATATATATTAAAAACTTTTGTAGACCTTTTAGCTACTAATTGGAACCAGAAGGGAAGTCAATGAGTGACTTTTTGACCTTTGGGACAAAAATTTGTTCAGTAGGTCAAACATGGACTTCTGTACAGCCATAATATGGAAAAAAAAAAAAAACATTTAAAATTAAAAACTTTTGTAGACCTTTTAGCTACTAATTGGAACCAGAAGGGAAGTCAATGAGTGACTTTTTGACCTTTGGGACAAAAGTATGTTCAGTAGGTCAAATATGGACTTCTGTACAGCCATATTCTGTAAAATAAATAAATAAATAAATAAATAAATAAATAAATATATATATAATTTAAACCTTTTTTAGACATGTAAGCTACTTATTGGAATCAGAAGGGAAATCAATGAGTGTCTTTTTGACCTCTGGGACAAAAGTATGTTCAGTAGGTCAAATATGGACTTCTTGTACAGCCATAAAATGTAAAAAAAAAAAAAAAATGTTAAACCTTTTTTAGACCTGTATGCTACTTATTGGAATCAGAAGGGAAATCAATGAGTGTCTTTTTGACCTCTGGGACAAAAGTATGTTCAGTAGGTCAAATATGGACTTCTGTACAGCAATATTATGTAAAATAAATAAATAAAAAATAAATAAATAAATAAAAATATATATAATTTAAACCTTTTTTAGACCTGTAAGCTACTTATTGGAATCAGAAGGGAAATCAATGAGTGTCTTTTTGACCTCTGGGACAAAAGTATGTTCAGTAGGTCAAATATGGACTTCTTGTACAGCCATAAAATGTTAAAAAAAAAAAAAAAAAAATAAAAAATAAAATAAAAAAACTTTTTTAGACCTGTAAGCTACTTATTGGAATCAGAAGGGAAATCAATTGAGTGACTTTTTGACCTTTGGGACAAAAATTTGTTCAGTAGGTCAAATATGGACTTCTTGTACAGCCATAATATGTAAAAAAAAAAAAAAATAAAAAATAAAAAAACCTTTTTTAGACCTGTAAGCTACTTATTGGAATCAGAAGGGAAATCAGAGAGTGACTTTTTGACCTTTGGGACAAAAATTTGTTCAGTAGGTCAAATATGGACTTCTTGTACAGCCATAATATGTAAAAAAAAAAAAAAAATGTTAAACCTTTTTTAGACCTGTATGCTACTAATTGGAACCAGAAGGGAAGTCAATGAGTGACTTTTTGACTTCTGGGACAAAAATTTGTTCAGTAGGTCAAATATGGACTTCTTGTACAGCCATAATATATAAAAAATAAAAATAAAAATTATTAAACCTTTTTTAGACCCGTAAGCCTACTGATTGGAATCAGAAGGGAAATCAATGAGTGACTTTTTTTGACCTTTGGGACAAAAATATGTTCAGTAGGTCAAATATGGACTTCTGTACAGCCATAATATGTAAAAAAAAAAAAAAAAAAAAAAAAAAAAAAAAATATATATATATATATATATATATATATATATATATATATATATATATATATATATATATATATTAAACCTTTTGTAGACCTTTTAGCTACTAATTGGAACCAGAAGGAAAGTCAATGAGTGACTTTTTGACCTTTGGGACAAACATTTGTTCAGTAGGTCAAATATGGACTTTGTACAGCCATAATATGTAAAAACAAAACAAAAACAAAAAAACAAAAAACACAAAAAACATTTAAACCTTTTTTAGACCTGTAAGCTACTTATTGGAATCAGAAGGGAAATCAATGAGTGACTTTTTGACCTTTGGAACAAAAATTTCTTCAGTAGGTCAAATATGGACTTTGTACAGCCATAATATGTAAAAAAAATAAAAAAAATAAAAATAAAAAAACCTTTTGTAGACCTTTTAGGTACTTATTGGAACCAGAAGGAAAGTCAATGAGTGACTTTTTGACCTTTGGGACAAAAATTTGTTCAGTAGGTCAAATATGGACTTCTTGTACAGCCATAATATGTAAAAAAAAAAAAAATTTTAACCTTTTTTAGACCTTTTAGCTAGTTATTGGAACCAGAAGAAAAGTCAATGAGTGACTTTTTGACCTTTGGGACAAAAATTTGTTCAGAAGGTCAAATTTGGACTTCTTGTAGAGCCATTATATGTGAAAAAAATTAAAAATTAAAAATAATGTAAAACCTTTTGTAGACCTTTTAGCTACTTATTGGAACCAGAAGGAAAGTCAATGAGTGACTTTTTGACCTTTGGGAAAAAAAATTGTTCAGAAGGTCTAATTTGGACTTCTTGTAGAGCCATTATATGTGAAAAAAATTAAAAAATAAAAATAATGTAAAACCTTTTGTAGACCTTTTAGCTACTTATTGGAACCAGAAGGGAAATCAATGAGTGTCTTTTTGACCTCTGGGACAAAAGTATGTTCAATAGGTCAAATATGGACTTCTGTACAGCCATATTATGTAAAATAAATAAATAAATAAATAAAAATATATATAATTTAAAACTTTTTTAGACCTGTAAGCTACTTATTGGAATCAGAAGGGAAATCAATGAGTGTCTTTTTGACCCCTGGGACAAAAGTATGTTCAGTAGGTCAAATATGGACTTCTGTACAGCCATTATATGTAAAAAAAAAAAATATATATTAAAAACTTTTGTAGACCTTTTAGCTACTAATTGGAACCAGAAGGGAAGTCAATGAGTGACTTTTTGACCTTTGGGACAAAAATTTGTTCAGTAGGTCAAACATGGACTTCTGTACAGCCATAATATGTAAAAAAAAAAAAAAAAAATTTAAAATTAAAAACTTTTGTAGACCTTTTAGCTACTAATTGGAACCAGAAGGGAAGTCAATGAGTGACTTTTTGACCTTTGGGACAAAAGTATGTTCAGTAGGTCAAATATGGACTTCTGTACAGCCATATTCTGTAAAATAAATAAATAAATAAATAAATAAATAAATAAATAAATAAATAAATAAATAAAAATATATATAATTTAAACCTTTTTTAGACATGTAAGCTACTTATTGGAATCAGAAGGGAAATCAATGAGTGTCTTTTTGACCTCTGGGACAAAAGTATGTTCAGTAGGTCAAATATGGACTTCTTGTACAGCCATAAAATGTAAAAAAAAAAAAAAAATGTTAAACCTTTTTTAGACCTGTATGCTACTTATTGGAATCAGAAGGGAAATCAATGAGTGTCTTTTTGACCTCTGGGACAAAAGTATGTTCAGTAGGTCAAATATGGACTTCTGTACAGCAATATTATGTAAAATAAATAAATAAAAAATAAATAAATAAAAATATATATAATTTAAACCTTTTTTAGACATGTAAGCTACTTATTGGAATCAGAAGGGAAATCAATGAGTGTCTTTTTGACCTCTGGGACAAAAGTATGTTCAGTAGGTCAAATATGGACTTCTTGTACAGCCATAAAATGTTAAAAAAAAAAAAATAAAAAAAAAAATAAAATAAAAAAACTTTTTTAGACCTGTAAGCTACTTATTGGAATCAGAAGGGAAATCAATTGAGTGACTTTTTGACCTTTGGGACAAAAATTTGTTCAGTAGGTCAAATATGGACTTCTTGTACAGCCATAATATGTAAAAAAAAAAAAAAAAAAAAAAAAAAAAACTTTTTTAGACCTGTAAGCTACTTATTGGAATCAGAAGGGAAATCAGAGAGTGACTTTTTGACCTTTGGGACAAAAATTTGTTCAGTAGGTCAAATATGGACTTCTTGTACAGCCATAATATGTAAAAAAAAAAAAAAAATGTTAAACCTTTTTTAGACCTGTATGCTACTTATTGGAATCAGAAGGGAAATCAATGAGTGTCTTTTTGACCTCTGGGACAAAAGTATGTTCAGTAGGTCAAATATGGACTTCTGTACAGCCATAATATGTAAAAAAAAAAAAAAAAAAAAATTAAACTTTTGTAGACCTTTAAGGTACTTATTAGAAACAGAAGGAAAATCAATGAGTGACTTTTTGACCTTTGGGACAAAAATTTGTTCAGTAGGTCAAACATGGACTTCTGTACAGCCATAATATGTAAAAAAAAAAAAAAAATTTAAAATTAAAAACTTTTGTAGACCTTTTAGCTACTAATTGGAACCAGAAGGGAAGTCAATGAGTGACTTTTTGACCTTTGGGACAAAAGTATGTTCAGTAGGTCAAATATGGACTTCTGTACAGCCATATTCTGTAAAATAAATAAATAAATAAATAAATAAATAAATAAATAAAAATATATATAATTTAAACCTTTTTTAGACATGTAAGCTACTTATTGGAATCAGAAGGGAAATCAATGAGTGTCTTTTTGACCTCTGGGACAAAAGTATGTTCAGTAGGTCAAATATGGACTTCTTGTACAGCCATAATATGTAAAAAAAAAAAAAAAAAAAAAAATTAAGCCTTTTTTAGACCTTTTAGCTACTAATTGGAACCAGAAGGAAAGTCAATAAGTGACTTTTTGACCTTTGGGACAAACATTTGTTCAGTAGGTCAAATATGGACTTCTTGTACAGCCATTACATGTAAAAAAAAAAAAAAAAATTATATATATATATATATATATATATATATATTAAACCTTTTGTAGACCTTTTAGGTACTTATTAAAAACAGAAGGGAAGTCATTGAGTGACTTTTTGACCTTTGGGACAAAAATTTGTTCAGTAGGTCAAATATGGACTTTGTACAGCCATAATATGTAAAAAAAAAAAAAAAAAAAAAAAAAAAAAACCTTTTGTAGACCTTTTAGCTTCTAATTGGAACCAGAAGGAAAGTCAATGAGTGACTTTTTGACCTTTGGGACAAACATTTGTTCAGTAGGTCAAATATGGACTTTGTACAGCCATAATATGTAAAAAAAAAAAAAAAAAAAAAAACATTTAAACCTTTTTTAGACCTGTAAGCTACTTATTGGAATCAGAAGGGAAATAAATGAAAAAAAATTTTAAAAAAAATTAAAAACTTTTGTAGACCTTTTAGGTACTTATTAGAAACAGAAGGAAAATCAATGAGTGACTTTTTGACCTTTGGGACACAAAATTTGTTCAGTAGGTCAAAAATGGACTTCTGTAAAGCCATAATATGTAAAAAAAATTAAAAAAATTTTTTAAAAACTTTTGTAGACGTTTTAGCTACTAATTGGAATAAGAAGGGAAGTCAATGAGTGACTTTTTGACCTTTGGGACAAACATTTGTTCAGTAGGTCAAATATGGACTTTGTACAGCCATAATATGTTAAAAAAAAAAATATAAAAAAATGTAAAACCTTTTGTAGACGTTTTAGCTACTAATTGGAACCAGAAGGGAAGTCAATGAGTGACTTTTTGACTTCTGGGACAAAAATTTGTTCAGTAGGTCAAATATGGACTTCTTGTACAGCCATAATATATAAAAAATAAAAATAAAAATTATTAAACCTTTTTTAGACCCGTAAGCCTACTGATTGGAATCAGAAGGGAAATCAATGAGTGACTTTTTTTGACCTTTGGGACAAAAATATGTTCAGTAGGTCAAATATGGACTTCTGTACAGCCATAATATGTAAAAAAAAAAAAAAAAAAAAAAAAATATATATATATATATATATATATATATATATATATATATATATATATATATATATATATATATATATATATATATATATATATATATATATATATATATATATATATATATATATATATATATATATATATATATATATATATATATATATATTAAACCTTTTGTAGACCTTTTAGCTACTAATTGGAACCAGAAGGAAAGTCAATGAGTGACTTTTTGACCTTTGGGACAAACATTTGTTCAGTAGGTCAAATATGGACTTTGTACAGCCATAATATGTAAAAACAAAACAAAAACAAAAAAACAAAAAACACAAAAAACACAAAAAACATTTAAACCTTTTTTAGACCTGTAAGCTACTTATTGGAATCAGAAGGGAAATCAATGAGTGACTTTTTGACCTTTGGAACAAAAATTTCTTCAGTAGGTCAAATATGGACTTTGTACAGCCATAATGTGTAAAAAAAATAAAAAAAATAAAAATAAAAAAACCTTTTGTAGACCTTTTAGGTACTTATTGGAACCAGAAGGAAAGTCAATGAGTGACTTTTTGACCTTTGGGACAAAAATTTGTTCAGTAGGTCAAATATGGACTTCTTGTACAGCCATAATATGTAAAAAAAAAAAAAAAAATTTAACCTTTTTTAGACCTTTTAGCTAGTTATTGGAACCAGAAGAAAAGTCAATGAGTGACTTTTTGACCTTTGGGACAAAAATTTGTTCAGAAGGTCAAATTTGGACTTCTTGTAGAGCCATTATATGTGAAAAAAATTAAAAATTAAAAATAATGTACAACCTTTTGTAGACCTTTTAGCTACTTATTGGAACCAGAAGGAAAGTCAATGAGTGACTTTTTGACCTTTGGGAAAAAAATTTGTTCAGAAGGTCTAATTTGGACTTCTTGTAGAGCCATTATATGTGAAAAAAATTAAAAAATAAAAATAATGTAAAACCTTTTGTAGACCTTTTAGCTACTTATTGGAACCAGAAGGGAAATCAATGAGTGTCTTTTTGACCTCTGGGACAAAAGTGTGTTCAATAGGTCAAATATGGACTTCTGTACAGCCATATTATGTAAAATAAATAAATAAATAAATAAAAATATATATAATTTAAAACTTTTTTAGACCTGTAAGCTACTTATTGGAATCAGAAGGGAAATCAATGAGTGTCTTTTTGACCCCTGGGACAAAAGTATGTTCAGTAGGTCAAATATGGACTTCTGTACAGCCATTATATGTAAAAAAAAATATATATATTAAAAACTTTTGTAGACCTTTTAGCTACTAATTG
>NC_137115.1:22811080-22813580 GCF_949357685.1 Gobio gobio | reverse complement strand
ACCTTTTTTAGACCTGTAAGCTACTTATTGGAATCAGAAGGGAAATAAATGAAAAAAAATTAAAAAAAAATTAAAAACTTTTGTAGACCTTTTAGGTACTTATTAGAAACAGAAGGAAAATCAATGAGTGACTTTTTGACCTTTGGGACACAAAATTTGTTCAGTAGGTCAAACATGGACTTCTGTACAGCCATAATATGTAAAAAAAAATTAAAATTTTTTTTTAAAACTTTTGTAGACGTTTCAGCTACTAATTGGAATAAGAAGGGAAGTCAATGAGTGACTTTTTGACCTTTGGGACAAACATTTGTTCAGTAGGTCAAATATGGACTTTGTACAGCCATAATATGTTAAAAAAAAATATATAAAAAAATTTAAAACCTTTTGTAGACGTTTTAGCTACTAATTGGAACCAGAAGGGAAGTCAATGAGTGACTTTTTGACTTCTGGGACAAACATTTGTTCAGTAGGTCAAATATGGACTTCTTGTACAGCCATAATATATAAAAAATAAAAATAAAAATTATTAAACCTTTTTTAGACCCGTAAGCCTACTGATTGGAATCAGAAGGGAAATCAATGAGTGACTTTTTTTGACCTTTGGGACAAAAATATGTTCAGTAGGTCAAATATGGACTTCTGTTCTCATAATATGTAAAAAAAAAAAAAAAAAAAAAAAAAAATATATATATATATATATATATATATATATATATATATATATATATATATATATATATATATATATATATATATATATATATATATATATATATATATATATATATATATATATATATATATATATATATATATATATATATATATATATATATATATATATATATATATATTAAACCTTTTGTAGACCTTTTAGCTACTAATTGGAACCAGAAGGAAAGTCAATGAGTGACTTTTTGACCTTTGGGACAAACATTTGTTCAGTAGGTCAAATATGGACTTTGTACAGCCATAATATGTAAAAACAAAACAAAAAGTAAAAAAACAAAAAACACAAAAAACATTTAAACCTTTTTTAGACCTGTAAGCTACTTATTGGAATCAGAAGGGAAATCAATGAGTGACTTTTTGACCTTTGGAACAAAAATTTCTTCAGTAGGTCAAATATGGACTTTGTACAGCCATAATATGTAAAAAAAATAAAAAAAATAAAAATAAAAAAACCTTTTGTAGACCTTTTAGGTACTTATTGGAACCAGAAGGAAAGTCAATGAGTGACTTTTTGACCTTTGGGACAAAAATTTGTTCAGTAGGTCAAATATGGACTTCTTGTACAGCCATAATATGTAAAAAAAAAAAAAAATTAAACCTTTTTTAGACCTTTTAGCTAGTTATTGGAACCAGAAGAAAAGTCAATGAGTGACTTTTTGACCTTTGGGACAAAAATTTGTTCAGAAGGTCAAATTTGGACTTCTTGTAGAGCCATTATATGTGAAAAAAATAAAAAAATAAAAATAATGTAAAACCTTTTGTAGACCTTTTAGCTACTTATTGGAACCAGAAGGGAAATCAATGAGTGTCTTTTTGACCTCTGGGACAAAAGTATGTTCAATAGGTCAAATATGGACTTCTGTACAGCCATATTATGTAAAATAAATAAATAAATAAATAAAAATATATATAATTTAAAACTTTTTTAGACCTGTAAGCTACTTATTGGAATCAGAAGGGAAATCAATGAGTGTCTTTTTGACCCCTGGGACAAAAGTATGTTCAGTAGGTCAAATATGGACTTCTGTACAGCCATTATATGTAAAAAAAAATATATATATTAAAAACTTTTGTAGACCTTTTAGCTACTAATTGGAACCAGAAGGGAAGTCAATGAGTGACTTTTTGACCTTTGGGACAAAAATTTGTTCAGTAGGTCAAACATGGACTTCTGTACAGCCATAATATGTAAAAAAAAAAAAAAAAATTAAAATTAAAAACTTTTGTAGACCTTTTAGCTACTAATTGGAACCAGAAGGGAAGTCAATGAGTGACTTTTTGACCTTTGGGACAAAAGTATGTTCAGTAGGTCAAATATGGACATCTGTACAGCCATATTGTGTAAAATAAATAAATAAATAAATAAATAAATAAAAATATATATAATTTAAACCTTTTTTAGACATGTAAGCTACTTATTGGAATCAGAAGGGAAATCAATGAGTGTCTTTTTGACCTCTGGGACAAAAGTATGTTCAGTAGGTCAAATATGGACTTCTTGTACAGCCATAAAATGTAAAAAAAAAAAAAAAAAAAAAAAAAAAAAAACTTTTTTTAGACCTGTAAGCTACTTATTGGAATCAGAAGGGAAATCAGAGAGTGACTTTTTGACCTTTGGGACAAAAATTTGTTCAGTAGGTCAAATATGGACTTCTTGTACAGCCATAATATGTAAAAAAAAAAAAAAAATGTTAAACCTTTTTTAGACCTGTATGCTACTTATTGGAATCAGAAGGGAAATCAATGAGTGTCTTTTTGACCTCTGGGA
>NC_137115.1:22796080-22806080 GCF_949357685.1 Gobio gobio | reverse complement strand
TTTAGCTACTAATTGGAACCAGAAGGGAAGTCAATGAGTGACTTTTTGACCTTTGGGACAAAAATTTGTTCAATAGGTCAAATATGGACTTTGTACAGCCATAATATGTAAAAAAAAAAAAAAAAAAAAAATTAAAAACTTTTGTAGACCTTTTAGGTACTTATTAGAAACAGAAGGAAAATCAATGAGTGACTTTTTGACCTTTGGGACAAAAATTTGTTCAGTAGGTCAAACATGGACTTCTGTACAGCCATAATATGTAAAAAAAAAAAAAAAAAATTAAAATTAAAAACTTTTGTAGACCTTTTAGATACTAATTGGAACCAGAAGGGAAGTCAATGAGTGACTTTTTGACCTTTGGGACAAAAGTATGTTCAGTAGGTCAAATATGGACTTCTGTACAGCCATATTCTGTAAAAAAAAAAAAAAAAAATTAAAATTAAAAACTTTTGTAGACCTTTTAGCCACTAATTGGAACCAGAAGGAAAGTCAATGAGTGACTTTTTGACCTTTGGGACAAAAATTTGTTCAGAAGGTCAAATTTGGACTTCTTGTAGAGCCATTATATGTGAAAAAAATTAAAAATTAAAAATAATGTACAACCTTTTGTAGACCTTTTAGCTACTTATTGGAACCAGAAGGAAAGTCAATGAGTGACTTTTTGACCTTTGGGAAAAAAATTTGTTCAGAAGGTCTAATTTGGACTTCTTGTAGAGCCATTATATGTGAAAAAAATTAAAAAATAAAAATAATGTAAAACCTTTTGTAGACCTTTTAGCTACTTATTGGAACCAGAAGGGAAATCAATGAGTGTCTTTTTGACCTCTGGGACAAAAGTGTGTTCAATAGGTCAAATATGGACTTCTGTACAGCCATATTATGTAAAATAAATAAATAAATAAATAAAAATATATATAATTTAAAACTTTTTTAGACCTGTAAGCTACTTATTGGAATCAGAAGGGAAATCAATGAGTGTCTTTTTGACCCCTGGGACAAAAGTATGTTCAGTAGGTCAAATATGGACTTCTGTACAGCCATTATATGTAAAAAAAAATATATATATTAAAAACTTTTGTAGACCTTTTAGCTACTAATTGGAACCAGAAGGGAAGTCAATGAGTGACTTTTTGACCTTTGGGACAAAAATTTGTTCAGTAGGTCAAACATGGACTTCTGTACAGCCATAATATGGAAAAAAAAAAAAAAAATTAAAATTAAAAACTTTTGTAGACCTTTTAGCCACTAATTGGAACCAGAAGGAAAGTCAATGAGTGACTTTTTGACCTTTGGGACAAAAATTTGTTCAGAAGGTCAAATTTGGACTTCTTGTAGAGCCATTATATGTGAAAAAAATTAAAAATTAAAAATAATGTACAACCTTTTGTAGACCTTTTAGCTACTTATTGGAACCAGAAGGAAAGTCAATGAGTGACTTTTTGACCTTTGGGAAAAAAATTTGTTCAGAAGGTCTAATTTGGACTTCTTGTAGAGCCATTATATGTGAAAAAAATTAAAAAATAAAAATAATGTAAAACCTTTTGTAGACCTTTTAGCTACTTATTGGAACCAGAAGGGAAATCAATGAGTGTCTTTTTGACCTCTGGGACAAAAGTGTGTTCAATAGGTCAAATATGGACTTCTGTACAGCCATATTATGTAAAATAAATAAATAAATAAATAAAAATATATATAATTTAAAACTTTTTTAGACCTGTAAGCTACTTATTGGAATCAGAAGGGAAATCAATGAGTGTCTTTTTGACCCCTGGGACAAAAGTATGTTCAGTAGGTCAAATATGGACTTCTGTACAGCCATTATATGTAAAAAAAAAAAAATATATTAAAAACTTTTGTAGACCTTTTAGCTACTAATTGGAACCAGAAGGGAAGTCAATGAGTGACTTTTTGACCTTTGGGACAAAAATTTGTTCAGTAGGTCAAACATGGACTTCTGTACAGCCATAATATGGAAAAAAAAAAAAAAATTTAAAATTAAAAACTTTTGTAGACCTTTTAGCTACTAATTGGAACCAGAAGGGAAGTCAATGAGTGACTTTTTGACCTTTGAGACAAAAGTATGTTCAGTAGGTCAAATATGGACTTCTGTACAGCCATATTCTGTAAAATAAATAAATAAATAAATAAATAAATAAATAAAAATATATATAATTTAAACCTTTTTTAGACATGTAAGCTACTTATTGGAATCAGAAGGGAAATCAATGAGTGTCTTTTTGACCTCTGGGACAAAAGTATGTTCAGTAGGTCAAATATGGACTTCTTGTACAGCCATAAAATGTAAAAAAAAAAAAAAAATGTTAAACCTTTTTTAGACCTGTATGCTACTTATTGGAATCAGAAGGGAAATCAATGAGTGTCTTTTTGACCTCTGGGACAAAAGTATGTTCAGTAGGTCAAATATGGACTTCTGTACAGCAATATTATGTAAAATAAATAAATAAAAAATAAATAAATAAATAAAAATATATATAATTTAAACCTTTTTTAGACCTGTAAGCTACTTATTGGAATCAGAAGGGAAATCAATGAGTGTCTTTTTGACCTCTGGGACAAAAGTATGTTCAGTAGGTCAAATATGGACTTCTTGTACAGCCATAAAATGTTAAAAAAAAATAAAAAAAAATAAAAAATAAAATAAAAAAACTTTTTTAGACCTGTAAGCTACTTATTGGAATCAGAAGGGAAATCAATTGAGTGACTTTTTGACCTTTGGGACAAAAATTTGTTCAGTAGGTCAAATATGGACTTCTTGTACAGCCATAATATGTAAAAAAAAAAAAAAAAAAAAAAAAAAAAAAACTTTTTTAGACCTGTAAGCTACTTATTGGAATCAGAAGGGAAATCAGAGAGTGACTTTTTGACCTTTGGGACAAAAATTTGTTCAGTAGGTCAAATATGGACTTCTTGTACAGCCATAATATGTAAAAAAAAAAAAAAAATGTTAAACCTTTTTTAGACCTGTATGCTACTAATTGGAACCAGAAGGGAAGTCAATGAGTGACTTTTTGACTTCTGGGACAAAAATTTGTTCAGTAGGTCAAATATGGACTTCTTGTACAGCCATAATATATAAAAAATAAAAATAAAAATTATTAAACCTTTTTTAGACCCGTAAGCCTACTGATTGGAATCAGAAGGGAAATCAATGAGTGACTTTTTTTGACCTTTGGGACAAAAATATGTTCAGTAGGTCAAATATGGACTTCTGTACAGCCATAATATGTAAAAAAAAAAAAAAAAAAAAAAAATATATATATATATATATATATATATATATATATATATATATATATATATATATATATATATATATATATATATATATATATATATATATATATATATATTAAACCTTTTGTAGACCTTTTAGCTACTAATTGGAACCAGAAGGAAAGTCAATGAGTGACTTTTTGACCTTTGGGACAAACATTTGTTCAGTAGGTCAAATATGGACTTTGTACAGCCATAATATGTAAAAACAAAACAAAAACAAAAAAACAAAAAACACAAAAAACATTTAAACCTTTTTTAGACCTGTAAGCTACTTATTGGAATCAGAAGGGAAATCAATGAGTGACTTTTTGACCTTTGGAACAAAAATTTCTTCAGTAGGTCAAATATGGACTTTGTACAGCCATAATATGTAAAAAAAATAAAAAAAATAAAAATAAAAAAACCTTTTGTAGACCTTTTAGGTACTTATTGGAACCAGAAGGAAAGTCAATGAGTGACTTTTTGACCTTTGGGACAAAAATTTGTTCAGTAGGTCAAATATGGACTTCTTGTACAGCCATAATATGTAAAAAAAAAAAAAAAATTTAACCTTTTTTAGACCTTTTAGCTAGTTATTGGAACCAGAAGAAAAGTCAATGAGTGACTTTTTGACCTTTGGGACAAAAATTTGTTCAGAAGGTCAAATTTGGACTTCTTGTAGAGCCATTATATGTGAAAAAAATTAAAAATTAAAAATAATGTAAAACCTTTTGTAGACCTTTTAGCTACTTATTGGAACCAGAAGGAAAGTCAATGAGTGACTTTTTGACCTTTGGGAAAAAAATTTGTTCAGAAGGTCTAATTTGGACTTCTTGTAGAGCCATTATATGTGAAAAAAATTAAAAAATAAAAATAATGTAAAACCTTTTGTAGACCTTTTAGCTACTTATTGGAACCAGAAGGGAAATCAATGAGTGTATTTTTGACCTCTGGGACAAAAGTATGTTCAATAGGTCAAATATGGACTTCTGTACAGCCATATTATGTAAAATAAATAAATAAAAATATATATAATTTAAACCTTTTTTAGACATGTAAGCTACTTATTGGAATCAGAAGGGAAATCAATGAGTGTCTTTTTGACCCCTGGGACAAAAGTATGTTCAGTAGGTCAAATATGGACTTCTGTACAGCCATTATATGTAAAAAAAAAAAATATATATTAAAAACTTTTGTAGACCTTTTAGCTACTAATTGGAACCAGAAGGGAAGTCAATGAGTGACTTTTTGACCTTTGGGACAAAAATTTGTTCAGTAGGTCAAACATGGACTTCTGTACAGCCATAATATGTAAAAAAAAAAAAAAAAAATTTAAAATTAAAAACTTTTGTAGACCTTTTAGCTACTAATTGGAACCAGAAGGGAAGTCAATGAGTGACTTTTTGACCTTTGGGACAAAAGTATGTTCAGTAGGTCAAATATGGACTTCTGTACAGCCATATTCTGTAAAATAAATAAATAAATAAATAAATAAATAAATAAATAAATAAATAAATAAATAAATAAAAATATATATAATTTAAACCTTTTTTAGACATGTAAGCTACTTATTGGAATCAGAAGGGAAATCAATGAGTGTCTTTTTGACCTCTGGGACAAAAGTATGTTCAGTAGGTCAAATATGGACTTCTTGTACAGCCATAAAATGTAAAAAAAAAAAAAAAATGTTAAACCTTTTTTAGACCTGTATGCTACTTATTGGAATCAGAAGGGAAATCAATGAGTGTCTTTTTGACCTCTGGGACAAAAGTATGTTCAGTAGGTCAAATATGGACTTCTGTACAGCAATATTATGTAAAATAAATAAATAAAAAATAAATAAATAAAAATATATATAATTTAAACCTTTTTTAGACCTGTAAGCTACTTATTGGAATCAGAAGGGAAATCAATGAGTGTCTTTTTGACCTCTGGGACAAAAGTATGTTCAGTAGGTCAAATATGGACTTCTTGTACAGCCATAAAATGTTAAAAAAAATAAAATAAAATAAAAAATAAAATAAAAAAACTTTTTTAGACCTGTAAGCTACTTATTGGAATCAGAAGGGAAATCAATTGAGTGACTTTTTGACCTTTGGGACAAAAATTTGTTCAGTAGGTCAAATATGGACTTCTTGTACAGCCATAATATGTAAAAAAAAAAAAAAAAAAAAAAAAAAAACTTTTTTAGACCTGTAAGCTACTTATTGGAATCAGAAGGGAAATCAGAGAGTGACTTTTTGACCTTTGGGACAAAAATTTGTTCAGTAGGTCAAATATGGACTTCTTGTACAGCCATAATATGTAAAAAAAAAAAAAAAAATGTTAAACCTTTTTTAGACCTGTATGCTACTTATTGGAATCAGAAGGGAAATCAATGAGTGTCTTTTTGACCTCTGGGACAAAAGTATGTTCAGTAGGTCAAATATGGACTTCTGTACAGCCATAATATGTAAAAAAAAAAAAAAAAAAAATTAAACTTTTGTAGACCTTTAAGGTACTTATTAGAAACAGAAGGAAAATCAATGAGTGACTTTTTGACCTTTGGGACAAAAATTTGTTCAGTAGGTCAAACATGGACTTCTGTACAGCCATAATATGTAAAAAAAAAAAAAAAAATTTAAAATTAAAAACTTTTGTAGACCTTTTAGCTACTAATTGGAACCAGAAGGGAAGTCAATGAGTGAATTTTTGACCTTTGGGACAAAAGTATGTTCAGTAGGTCAAATATGGACTTCTGTACAGCCATATTCTGTAAAATAAATAAATAAATAAATAAATAAATAAATAAATAAAAATATATATAATTTAAACCTTTTTTAGACATGTAAGCTACTTATTGGAATCAGAAGGGAAATCAATGAGTGTCTTTTTGACCTCTGGGACAAAAGTATGTTCAGTAGGTCAAATATGGACTTCTTGTACAGCCATAATATGTAAAAAAAAAAAAAAAAAAAAAAATTAAGCCTTTTTTAGACCTTTTAGCTACTAATTGGAACCAGAAGGAAAGTCAATAAGTGACTTTTTGACCTTTGGGACAAACATTTGTTCAGTAGGTCAAATATGGACTTCTTGTACAGCCATTACATGTAAAAAAAAAAAAAAAATTATATATATATATATATATATATATATATATATATATTAAACCTTTTGTAGACCTTTTAGGTACTTATTAGAAACAGAAGGGAAGTCATTGAGTGACTTTTTGACCTTTGGGACAAAAATTTGTTCAGTAGGTCAAATATGGACTTTGTACAGCCATAATATGTAAAAAAAAAAAAAAAAAAAAAAAAAAAAACCTTTTGTAGACCTTTTAGCTTCTAATTGGAACCAGAAGGAAAGTCAATGAGTGACTTTTTGACCTTTGGGACAAACATTTGTTCAGTAGGTCAAATATGGACTTTGTACAGCCATAATATGTAAAAAAAAAAAAAAAAAAAAAACATTTAAACCTTTTTTAGACCTGTAAGCTACTTATTGGAATCAGAAGGGAAATAAATGAAAAAAAAATTAAAAAAAAATTAAAAACTTTTGTAGACCTTTTAGGTACTTATTAGAAACAGAAGGAAAATCAATGAGTGACTTTTTGACCTTTGGGACACAAAATTTGTTCAGTAGGTCAAAAATGGACTTCTGTAAAGCCATAATATGTAAAAAAAATTTAAAAAATTTTTTAAAAACTTTTGTAGACGTTTTAGCTACTAATTGGAATAAGAAGGGAAGTCAATGAGTGACTTTTTGACCTTTGGGACAAACATTTGTTCAGTAGGTCAAATATGGACTTTGTACAGCCATAATATGTTAAAAAAAAAAATATAAAAAAATGTAAAACCTTTTGTAGACGTTTTAGCTACTAATTGGAACCAGAAGGGAAGGCAATGAGTGACTTTTTGACTTCTGGGACAAAAATTTGTTCAGTAGGTCAAATATGGACTTCTTGTACAGCCATAATATATAAAAAATAAAAATAAAAATTATTAAACCTTTTTTAGACCCGTAAGCCTACTGATTGGAATCAGAAGGGAAATCAATGAGTGACTTTTTTTGACCTTTGGGACAAAAATATGTTCAGTAGGTCAAATATGGACTTCTGTACAGCCATAATATGTAAAAAAAAAAAAATAAATAAATAAAAAAAAAAAAATATATATATATATATATATATATATATATATATATATATATATATATATATATATATATATATATATATATATATATATATATTAAACCTTTTGTAGACCTTTTAGCTACTAATTGGAACCAGAAGGAAAGTCAATGAGTGACTTTTTGACCTTTGGGACAAACATTTGTTCAGTAGGTCAAATATGGACTTTGTACAGCCATAATATGTAAAAACAAAACAAAAACAAAAAAACAAAAAACACAAAAAACATTTAAACCTTTTTTAGACCTGTAAGCTACTTATTGGAATCAGAAGGGAAATCAATGAGTGACTTTTTGACCTTTGGAACAAAAATTTCTTCAGTAGGTCAAATATGGACTTTGTACAGCCATAATGTGTAAAAAAAATAAAAAAAAATAAAAATAAAAAAACCTTTTGTAGACCTTTTAGGTACTAATTGGAACCAGAAGGAAAGTCAATAAGTGACTTTTTGACCTTTGGGACAAACATTTGTTCAGTAGGTCAAATATGGACTTCTTGTACAGCCATTACATGTAAAAAAAAAAAAAAAAAATTATATATATATATATATATATATATATATATATATATATATATATATATATATATATATATATATATATATTAAACCTTTTGTAGACCTTTTAGGTACTTATTAGAAACAGAAGGGAAGTCAATGAGTGACTTTTTGACCTTTGGGACAAAAATTTGTTCAGTAGGTCAAATATGGACTTTGTACAGCCATAATATGTAAAAAAAAAAAAAAAAAAAAAAAAAAAAATCTTTTGTAGACCTTTTAGCTTCTAATTGGAACCAGAAGGAAAGTCAATGAGTGACTTTTTGACCTTTGGGACAAACATTTGTTCAGTAGGTCAAATATGGACTTTGTACAGCCATAATATGTAAAAAAAAAAAAAAAAAAAAAAACATTTAAACCTTTTTTAGACCTGTAAGCTACTTATTGGAATCAGAAGGGAAATAAATGAAAAATTTTTTAAAAAAAATTAAAAACTTTTGTAGACCTTTTAGGTACTTATTAGAAACAGAAGGAAAATCAATGAGTGACTTTTTGACCTTTGGGACACAAAATTTGTTCAGTAGGTCAAACATGGACTTCTGTACAGCCATAATATGTAAAAAAAATTTAAAAAAATTTTTTAAAACTTTTGTAGACGTTTTAGCTACTAATTGGAATAAGAAGGGAAGTCAATGAGTGACTTTTTGACCTTTGGGACAAACATTTGTTCAGTAGGTCAAATATGGACTTTGTACAGCCATAATATGTTAAAAAAAAATATATAAAAAAATTTAAAACCTTTTGTAGACGTTTTAGCTACTAATTGGAACCAGAAGGGAAGTCAATGAGTGACTTTTTGACTTCTGGGACAAACATTTGTTCAGTAGGTCAAATATGGACTTCTTGTACAGCCATAATATATAAAAAATAAAAATAAAAATTATTAAACCTTTTTTAGACCCGTAAGCCTACTGATTGGAATCAGAAGGGAAATCAATGAGTGACTTTTTTTGACCTTTGGGACAAAAATATGTTCAGTAGGTCAAATATGGACTTCTGTACAGCCATAATATGTAAAAAAAAAAAAAAAAAAAAAAAAAATATATATATATATATATATATATATATATATATATATATATATATATATATATATATATATATATATATATATATTAAACCTTTTGTAGACCTTTTAGCTACTAATTGGAACCAGAAGGAAAGTCAATGAGTGACTTTTTGACCTTTGGGACAAACATTTGTTCAGTAGGTCAAATATGGACTTTGTACAGCCATAATATGTAAAAACAAAACAAAAACAAAAAAACAAAAAACACAAAAAACATTTAAACCTTTTTTAGACCTGTAAGCTACTTATTGGAATCAGAAGGGAAATCAATGAGTGACTTTTTGACCTTTGGAACAAAAATTTCTTCAGTAGGTCAAATATGGACTTTGTACAGCCATAATATGTAAAAAAAAATAAAAAAAATAAAAATAAAAAAACCTTTTGTAGACCTTTTAGGTACTTATTGGAACCAGAAGGAAAGTCAATGAGTGACTTTTTGACCTTTGGGACAAAAATTTGTTCAGTAGGTCAAATATGGACTTCTTGTACAGCCATAATATGTAAAAAAAAAAAAAAAAATTAAACCTTTTTTAGACCTTTTAGCTAGTTATTGGAACCAGAAGAAAAGTCAATGAGTGACTTTTTGACCTTTGGGACAAAAATTTGTTCAGAAGGTCAAATTTGGACTTCTTGTAGAGCCATTATATGTGAAAAAAAATAAAAAATAAAAATAATGTAAAACCTTTTGTAGACCTTTTAGCTACTTATTGGAACCAGAAGGAAAGTCAATGAGTGACTTTTTGACCTTTGGGAAAAAAATTTGTTCAGAAGGTCTAATTTGGACTTCTTGTAGAGCCATTATATGTGAAAAAAATAAAAAAATAAAAATAATGTAAAACCTTTTGTAGACCTTTTAGCTACTTATTGGAACCAGAAGGGAAATCAATGAGTGTCTTTTTGACCTCTGGGACAAAAGTATGTTCAATAG
>NC_137115.1:22761080-22768580 GCF_949357685.1 Gobio gobio | reverse complement strand
GATCTGCGCAGTGGTCCGCTAGACAGCTGGTGTGTGGTCCCTGGGCGCTTCGGCGTTCTCTGCGAAGCTTCCTCTCATAAAAGAGCTTACACGTGACGCGTCCTTTTCAGGATGTCTCGTCCGTGTACTTCTGGGTGTGGTCGGTTGCTTTCCTCTTCTGATGGGCACGAACACTGTCTGATATGTTTGGGCTTTCAGCATGCTCAGACAGCGTTCGCGGATGAGTCATGTTCTCACTGCGGGAACATGACCATCGCAATGTTGCGGTCAAGACTCCATGACCTTCGTACTGAAGTGAGAGTCCCCTCTACCACACCCCGATCTACTGAGTCCCAGAGGCCCAGTACTTCGGCTGGTGGTCAGGGTGACTTGACGGTTACGGTGTGGAACAAAGCCCCGACGCTCATGCCTCGGGCCACACCCCCGTCTTGCACATTGCAACCCGCGAGTGTTCAGATGCAGATCGCGGGGCCGGCTCCGGCCCCCCCGCGCATCTCATTTGGCGCTCCAGAGGAGGATGCGATGTCGATCACCGCATCACAAGGTGGGCTCGAGTCCTCTGGAGATGACGACTCGGCTGTGCTGCCGCCCTCGGGCGTGCCAGCATTGCCCGAGTCAGATCCAGAGCTGACAGCCATGTTGTCTCGGGCAGCCGCGAGTTTAGGGATCGAGTGGAACCCTCCACCCTGTCCCGAACGCTCAAGGCTCGATGATTGGTTTTTGGGGGCTCGCGCTGACACCCGTCAGTCCTTGCCCTCAATACCTTTCTTTCCCGAGCTGCATGAGGAACTCACGCGGTCCTGGAAGTCCCCGTTGTCTTCCCGTGACCGTTCACTGACTTCCTCCGCCTTCTCCGTCCTCGATGGGGCGGCAGCTAAAGGGTACACTGGGGTCCCTCCAGTTGAACGTTCTGTTGCGATGCAACTGTGTCCTCAGAGCGCTTCAACCTGGCGTGGTGATCCTAAGCACCCCTCCAAAGCCTGTCGATTCACATCAACCTTGGTGGCGAAATCGCACAGAGCCGCGGGGCAGGCTGCCGCTTCGCTGCATGCCATGGCGATCCTCCAGGTCTACCAGGCCAGGATCCTCAAGGACATGCACGAGGGTGGAGTTGATCCGGGGCTCTTAAATGAGCTGCGTGCCGCCACCGACCTCGCTCTCCGGGCGACGAAGGTGACCGCACGCTCCCTGGGTCAAGTGATGTCCACAAATGTGGTCCAGGAGCGTCACCTGTGGCTGAACCTGGCCGATATGCGGGACACCGAGCGAACCCGGTTCCTCGATGCCCCCATATCCCAGGCCGGCCTCTTCGGCGGGGCGGTTGAGGACTTCGCCCAACAGTTCTCAATCGCCCAGAAGCAGACTGAGGCTATTAAGCACGTACTGCCCCGGCGGCCAGCTGCTGCCTCCACCCCGCCGCCGGCGCAGTCAACTCAGTCTGCTCCACGCCGAGGACGCCCTCCTAAGGCTCCCGCCCCTCCCACCCGGTCCAAGCAGCAGCCTTCACCCGGGCCGGGTCGCGGAGGAAGCCGTAGGAAGGCGTCCAAGTCCCCTCAGGCCGCCCCGCGCCCCGCTAAACGCCAGGCCAAGCGGCGCTCCTGAGACGGACGGCTCAGGGATGGGAAATTCTTTCGAGGAGATGGTAGCAGGACCACTCCTTCCCCCGGTGGAGGGCCGGGGGAGAATCCTTTGTTCAGCTGCTGGCCCCCGGGTCAGCAGCACCCTATGTTGGTCAAAGAAAGAATTAACACTCCCACCCCTGAGCCCACAGAGTCCGGTGATGACGGTGCGCGCCACCCACGGGTCCCGCCACTCGCATCCCACTCTGTCGCCAGCCTCCTGGCAGAGCAGACCCCAGTGGAACGCTGGTCCTTCCCTGGTCTCCTCTGTCAGGACGCAGCTGTCAACCGTGCCCCCGCACCGGGACGCCCCACAGCCTCCCATGTCCGGGCCGGTGACGCTGCATCGCTGCAAGCCCACACCGGGTACGTCTGTACACCGTATGACCCCGCTGGTGCAGTTTCTGGATGTCTGGCTTCAGCTTCCAGGGCTGTCCCGCTGGGTCGAGCGGACCGTCAGGCGCGGCTATGCGATTCAGTTCGCACGGGTTCCTCCCTGCTTCCAGGGAGTCCGTTCCACCATGATCGGGGCCAACGCCCCCGTCATGCGAGCGGAGATTGCCACCCTACTGGCGAAGGGTGCGATCGAACCTGTCCCTCCAGCCGAGATGAATTGCGGGTTTTACAGCCCGTACTTCATTGTACCCAAAAAGACCGGTGGGCTACGGCCAATCCTGGACCTGCGCATCCTGAACCGTTACCTTCACCGGTTTCCGTTCAAGATGTTGACAGCGAAACGCCTTTTCGAATGCGTTCGTCCTCACGATTGGTTTGCAGCGATCGACCTGAAGGACGCCTACTTCCATGTCTCCATTTTGCCTCGACACAGACCGTTCCTACGGTTTGCTTTCGAGGGGCGGGCATATCAGTACGCAGTTCTACCATTCGGGCTATCTCTGTCCCCTCGCGTCTTTACGAAGATTGCCGAGGCAGCCCTTGCGCCCCTTCGGCAGCACGGGGTCCGCATCCTGAACTACCTCGACGACTGGCTCATACTGGGTCCCTCTCGAGAGCAGGTTTGCGGACACAGAGATCTGGTGCTCCATCACCTAGCCCGTCTGGGCCTTCGGGTCAACTGGGAGAAGAGCAAACTTTGCCCCGCGCAGAGGATCTCTTTTCTCGGTATGGATATCGACTCGGTCGCCATGTGCGCGCAGCTTTCGAGCGAGCGCGCGCAGTCTCTGCTGACTGCCCTTCGACAAGTCGAGGGCCAGAGTGCGGTTCCACTGAAACATTTTCAGAGGCTCCTGGGGCATATGGCATCTGCAGCCGCGGTAACGCCGCTCGGATTGCTTCATATGAGACCGCTTCAGCACTGGCTACGCGATCGAGTCCCGAGATGGGCATGGCGGTCTGGCACGCTCCGGGTCCCAGTGACTCGGGCCTGCTTACAGACACTCACCCCGTGGTCGAACCTCAAGTTTCTACGGACCGGAGTGTCCTTAGAACGAGCTTCCAGGCATGTTGTTGTGACAACAGATGCATCATCCACGGGCTGGGGTGCCATGTGCAATGGACAAGCAGCCGCGGGCTCCTGGACAGGACCCCAGCGCCTTCTGCATGTCAATTGCCTCGAGTTACTGGCTGTACGGTTCGCCCTGCACCGCTTCCGAGCGTTGCTGAAGGGTCAACATGTGCTAGTCAGGACAGACAACACGGCCGTAGTAGCGTACATCAACCACCAGGGCGGTCTACGCTCCCACCGTATGTCTCAACTCGCCCGCCATCTCGTTTTGTGGAGTCAGAAGCGCCTGAGGTCCCTTCGTGCTGTCCACATCCCTGGAGACCTGAACTGTGCAGCCGACGAGCTGTCACGGTTTCAGCCTCTCCCCGGAGAGTGGAGACTCCACCCCCAGACGATCCAGCTGATATGGGAACGGTTCGGCGACGCACAGGTAGATCTGTTTGCCTCCCAGGACTCTTCCCATTGCTCCCTGTTTTATTCCCTGACCGAGGGCACCCTCGGCACGGATGCACTGGCGCACAGCTGGCCGTCCGGGCTACGCAAGTATGCGTTTCCCCCAGTGAGCCTTCTTGCACGGGTACTGTGCAAGATCAGGGAGGACAAGGAGCAGGTCGTCTTGGTCGCCCCGCTTTGGCACGGCCAGACCTGGTTCCCAGAACTCTTACTCCTTGCGACAGCCCCTCCCTGGCCTATCCCTCTGAGACCAGACCTTCTGACTCAGAGACGGGGCACCTTTTGGCACCCGCGTCCAGCGTTCTGGAAGCTCCACGTGTGGCTTCTGGACGGGACACGGCAGGTTTGAGTAGCCTTCCACCTGCGGTGGTCGCTACCATCACTTCCGCTAGAGCTGAGTCTACGCGACGTCTCTACGCGTTGAAGTGGAACCTCTTCGTCACTTGGTGCTCTTCCCGCCAAGAAGACCCCTGGAAATGCCCGATCGGGTCCGTGCTATCGTTTCTCCAGGAGGGGGTGGAGCGAAGGCTGTCTCCCTCCACCCTGAAAGTGTACGTGGCCGCAATATCTGCCTACCACGATCTCCTGGGAGACAAAAAGGTAAGTCAGCACGACCTGGTCATCAGGTTCCTGAGGGGAGCGAGGAGACTGAATCCTCCTCGCTCTCCTCTCGTTCCCTCTTGGGACCTCTCAGTAGTCTTAAGTGCTCTGCAGAGGCCTCCCTTTGAGCCTTTGCGGTCGGCCGAGATTAAGTTCTTGTCTATGAAGACGGCTCTGCTGACCGCATTGGCCTCGCTTAAGAGGGTCGGGGACCTGCAAGCATTTTCGGTTGACGAAGCGTGCCTTGAGTTCGGGCCGGCTAACTCTCACGTGATCCTGAGACCCCGGCCTGGATATGTGCCCAAGGTTCCTACCACTCCGTTCCGAGATCAGGTGGTGAACCTGCAAGCGCTGCCTTTGGAGGAGGCAGACCCAGCCTTGGCATTGCTCTGTCCAGTACGCGCTCTCCGCGCCTACGTAGACATGACGCAGTGTTTCAGGACCTCAGACCAGCTCTTTGTCTGTTATGGTGGAGAGCGGAAGGGAAGTGCTCTCTCAAAGCAGAGGTTGTCTCACTGGGTGGTGGACACCATTGTTTTGGCTTACCAGCAGCAAGGTCGACCATGTCCCCTTGGTGTGAGGGCACACTCCACCCGGAGTGTGGCCTCCTCTTGGGCTCTAGCGCATGGCGCCTCGCTAACAGACATCTGCAGAGCTGCAGGCTGGGCGACACCCAACACATTCGCCAGATTCTACAATCTCCGAGTGGAGCCAGTGTCCGACTTTGTACTCGCCCCCCCGAGGGGCCGGTAATGGACCACGCTCAGGTGTCTTCGCTTGCTCGCCATTCCACTCCCATGACTGGATACGTGCGATATTTTCCTCAGGTGAGCTCCCCGAGAGCCCTGAGCTCCTCCAGCACTGTCGACGCCGACATCAGTTCAGTCTGCCCTTTCGAGCCCAGACCCTCATGTCCGGCCAGGTGCTCCGTGTGCATGGTTCCCCTCTGGCGACCCCCACACGAGTATTCCCACCGTAAGCCTCCTCAGTGAGCAGGTGTCTTTCCCTTGGCAAGTCCCTGCCACCCCTAGGGTTAAAAATCCACCTTCGGCTGGTACCCTAGAGATCTTCCATATGCAACCCTCAGCGGGTCATATGTGTATTCTCTAAGTCCTCCCTACGGTAGGCATCTTGGCATTCCCTCACTGGGATATGCTTCCCAGTGTACCTTGGTAATCCTGTGATAAGTGGGAGTCCTAGGGCCTTAAGTGGCGGGATCTCACACTTACGCAGGGCACTGGT
The DNA here is from genome assembly GCF_949357685.1 of Gobio gobio. Classification (NCBI taxonomy): domain Eukaryota; kingdom Metazoa; phylum Chordata; class Actinopteri; order Cypriniformes; family Gobionidae; genus Gobio; species Gobio gobio. Next base: position 22,763,201 of record NC_137115.1, on the reverse strand, counting down.
TGACAGCTGAGTGGCGCTGTTTTACAGGTTCCCCCATTCGTTAGTCACTAACGTACGTCGTAGTGACTGAACGAAAGGGAACGTCCGGTTACGTATGTAACCCTCGTTCCCTGAGGAGGGAACGGAGACGTACGTTTCCTTAGCCACGTCAGCTGTGCTGCCTGGAACGCTAGGAGTTCAGTCTTGGCTCCTGCAGCAGTAACATAATGCGATGTTCGCAGCGTACTTCCTTATATACCCACGAGGTGGGGCGGAGTTACGCATGCAAATTCCGCATGCCCATGGCATTGGCACTGCCATTGGGCGCTGTTGAATACGATGAAGATGATTGGCTTCTAAGCGAAACCCCCATTCGTTAGTCACTAACGTACGTCTCCGTTCCCTCCTCAGGGAACGAGGGTTACATACGTAACCGGACGACTTCTGTACAGCCATAATATGTAAAAAAAAAAAAAAAAATTTAAAATTAAAAACTTTTGTAGACCTTTTAGCTACTAATTGGAACCAGAAGGGAAGTCAATGAGTGACTTTTTGACCTTTGGGACAAAAGTATGTTCAGTAGGTCAAATATGGACTTCTGTACAGCCATATTCTGTAAAAAAAAAAAAAAAAAATTAAAATTAAAAACTTTTGTAGACCTTTTAGCCACTAATTGGAACCAGAAGGAAAGTCAATGAGTGACTTTTTGACCTTTGGGAAAAAAATTTGTTCAGTAGGTCAAATATGGACTTTGTACAGCCATAATATGTATAAAAAAAAAAAAAAAAAAAAAAAAAAACTTTTGTAGACCTTTTAGCTACTAATTGGAACCAGAAGGAAAGTCAATGAGTGACTTTTTGACCTTTGGGACAAACATTTGTTCAGTAGGTCAAATATGGACTTTGTACAGCCATAATATGTAAAAACAAAACAAAAACAAAAAAACAAAAAACAAAAAAAAACATTTAAACCTTTTTTAGACCTGTAAGCTACTTATTGGAATCAGAAGGGAAATCAATGAAAAAAAATTTAAAAAAAATTAAAAACTTTTGTAGACCTTTTAGGTACTTATTAGAAACAGAAGGAAAATCAATGAGTGACTTTTTGACCTTTGGGACACAAAATTTGTTCAGTAGGTCAAAAATGGACTTCTGTACAGCCATAATATGTAAAAAAAAAAAAAAAAAAAATTTTAAAACTTTTGTAGACCTTTTAGGTACTTATTAGAAACAGAAGGGAAGTCAATGAGTGACTTTTTGACCTTTGGCACAAAAATTTGTTCAATAGGTCAAATATGGACTTTGTACAGCCATAATATGTAAAAAAAAAATTAAAATTTTTTTTAAAACTTTTGTAGACGTTTTAGCTACTAATTGGAATAAGAAGGGAAGTCAATGAGTGACTTTTTGACCTTTGGGACAAACATTTGTTCAGTAGGTCAAATATGGACTTTGTACAGCCATAATATGTTAAAAAAAATATATAAAAAAATTTAAAACCTTTTGTAGACGTTTTAGCTACTAATTGGAACCAGAAGGGAAGTCAATGAGTGACTTTTTGACTTTTGGGACAAAAATTTGTTCAGTAGGTCAAATATGGACTTCTTGTACAGCCATAATATATATATAAAAAAAAAAAAAAAAAAATTATTAAACCTTTTTTAGACCTGTAAGCCTACTGATTGGAATCAGAAGGGAAATCAATGAGTGACTTTTTTTGACCTTTGGGACAAAAATATGTTCAGTAGGTCAAATATGGACTTCTGTACAGCCATAATATGTAAAAAAAAAAAAATATATATATATATATATATATATATATATATATATATATATATATATATATATTTATATATATATATATATATATATATATATATATATATATATATATATATATATATTAAACCTTTTGTAGACCTTTTAGCTACTAATTGGAACCAGAAGGAAAGTCAATGAGTGACTTTTTGACCTTTGGGACAAACATTTGTTCAGTAGGTCAAATATGGACTTTGTACAGCCATAATATGTAAAAACAAAACAAAAACAAAAAAACAAAAAACACAAAAAACATTTAAACCTTTTTTAGACCTGTAAGCTACTTATTGGAATCAGAAGGGAAATCAATGAGTGACTTTTTGAC
>NC_137115.1:22751080-22756080 GCF_949357685.1 Gobio gobio | reverse complement strand
GGCTGGTGACGGACAAAGATGCTAAAGAAAAGAAGATAAATGTTCTCTGGGATCGTGTTCAAATGCTTGAGAACCATAGCAAGCGGAACAACGTGAGGCTTGTAGGGCTGAAAGAGACGTATGGAATGAACGGCACATTGGAGAGATGTGTGAAGAAAGTTTTGAGTGAAGGCCTGGGGATCGACTTGGAGGGGGAATTCGAAATTGAGAGAGCTCATCGAACATTGGTCCCCATACCGAATGAGGGTCAACCACCGAGACCGGTGCTGATCCGGTTTCTGAGGCAGTCTGCGCGGGAGAAAGTACTGCGAGCTGCGCGGGAGCGCCGTGGAATCGAATGGGAGGGTGCGAAGCTATCCGTGTTTCCCGACATGTCGAGGGAGCTGGCTGAAAAAAGAAAGATGTTTCTGCCTGCTAAGAAAGCGCTTCAACAGTTGAATGTGAGATACACGCTTGCTTTCCCCGCTATCCTGAGATTCACATGGAAAGGTAGAAACCGCAGTTTTACAAGCACTGGGGAAGCGGAACGTTTCATCAGCACATTGCGCAATGATGAGATATAAAGGTATGCCCTTATAAAACAGTAATGCTTACGGACGGTGAGGAGTATATAAAAGTCAACCATGAGTGGAAATTAATCGCGAGTGGGTCTCGAGCTTAAGATGGTGTGCTGCCCGAGCAGCGTGAAGCTGGACAGTGACAACCAGCTTCATGAGGGATGCCTTACGGACCAGTACGAATTATTCTCTGTTGTTGCGTGTTATATTTGCAACAGTTCCTTTGTTTTTTTGTTTTGGTTTAAAGACCAAAGACTGGTCAGAGCTCCCAGTTTCTTTTTCAAGGGAGCATTTTATGTTATTTATCTATATTTGTTTTGTTTTTTGTAAACCGTTTATGAAAAAATGTTCGGTCATGACAAAGTTTACTATTAATAATTTCTTATTATACTTGTTAATAGGTCTTTATACTCAACAGTGGCTTTGGTATCCTTTTTCTGATATTACATAGTGCAGCATGGTTGGGAATTATATAACATACATGTCCTGGAACATAAAAGGCTGTGGGAATCCTATAAAAAGAGGCAAAGTTATGACCTATTTGAAACATCATAAAGTTGATATCGCATTTATTCAGGAAACACACTTTAAAGGGGAAGAGGCTCTAAAATTGAAATATGGGTGGGTTGGACATGTTTTTCATAGCTCCTTTTCCAGCAAGCGTAATGGCGTCGCTATACTAGTTAACAAGAAACTAAATTTTGTCCTGACTGGTGAGGTCAAAGATCGTGAGGGGAGAATGGTCTGTCTACAGGCCCGGATAAATGACATTGCAGTGGTGTTGTGTAACATTTACGCACCAAATATAGGGGACCCTGGCTTTTTCTATGAAGTAAATAAGACATTAGGGGAAATGGATGGTCAAATAATCCTAGCTGGAGATTTTAATCAAGTGTGGGATGCTTTTATAGACAAAAGTAAATTTATTGACCAACCACATCCTAAAGACAGAGCAGCAATTCATATGATGAGTGAAAATAATGGGTTAGTGGATATTTGGCGTCTGGTGAATCCACGCGAGAGGGAGTACACCTTTTATTCACATTGTCATAAATCCCATTCCAGAATTGACATGTTTCTGATCTCGAACACCATGACAAAACATGTCACGCACTGCAAAATAAATGCTATTGCATTATCAGATCATGCCGCCGTAGAGTTAGGCATTGATATTAATTGTGACAAAGAGAGAAAAGGCAGGTGGAGGTTAAATACCTCACTTCTAGCTCATGAGGCTTTTGGATTATCGTTAAAAGAAGACTTACAGTTTTTCTTTGAAGTTAATACTGGTAGTACTGATAGAAGATCAACTGAATGGGAGGCATCTAAGGCATACGTCAGAGGGAAGATAATAGGCTATGCATCTAAACGGAAAAGGGAGGATCTGGGTAGAATACAGGAATTAGATAACAAAATTAAGAATTATGAAAAAGAATTATCCCAGCACTTCTCAAATCAATTGTATCAAGATATTTGTAAATTTAAATTTGAACTCCAAGAAATTTATAATAAAAAAGTAGAGTATGCCTTATTTAGATTGGGAACTACTTTCTATGAGGATGGGGAGAAAACTGGTAAACTGCTAGCCAGACAGCTGAAGCAAAAGAATACATGCAATTTAATAACAGCTATTAAGAAAGGAAATACAATAGTTACCTCTACAAAGGAAATAAATGATGTACTACAGCAGTTTTATAAGGAATTGTACACTACTGATACTAATCCTAGCCAGGAAGAACTGCAAAAATTTTTCACCAATCTCAAACTGCCTAAACTGTCCTCAGAGGAGGTGAATCTGTTAGACGGTCCAATAACAGAACTTGAAGTCAGGAAAGCTGTTTCTATTATGCGTAATGGTAAATCAGCAGGATTAGATGGGCTCCCGGTTGAATATTATAAACAGTATATAGAATTACTTGCACCCATTTTAACAGAAGTATATAACGAGGCATATGCTAGAGGATCTCTCCCTCCTTCTTTTAACGATGCTCTAATATCTGTTATTCCTAAAAAAGACAGAGACTCCACTGAGCCTTCAAATTATCGACCAATAAGCCTGATTAATGTAGATTGTAAGATATTAAGTAAAATTCTTGCAGTACGGCTAGAGAAGGTGTTATCCAACATTATAAACCTTGATCAAGTTGGATTTATGATGAATAGGTCATCAATGGACAACATGAGAAGGTTACTACACTTAATTTGGCTAAATAGAGAAGAAACGGTCCCAACTGTTGCCCTTTCACTTGACGCAGAAAAGGCATTCGACCGAGTTCATTGGGATTTCTTATTCACAGCATTGTCAAATTTCGGGTTTGGACCATCTTTCATTAAATGGATTCAAACATTATACAAAACACCTAAAGCATGCGTGATTACCAACGGTAAAGTTTCCCCGTTTTTTGACCTTACCAGGGGGACACGGCAGGGATGCCCGCTATCGCCATTATTGTTCAACATTACATTGGAACCATTGGCTATTGCTATCAGGGCTAATACAAACATTCTAGGTGTACAGGGAGGGGATAAAGAACACAAATTGTTTTTATATGCCGATGACATTTTGGCCTTGGTAAAAGATCCAGATAAGTCATTACCTCATTTAATGGAGACAGTTCAATCATATTCTAAAGTGTCTGGATATAAGATTAACTGGACAAAGTCTGAAGCTATGCCCATAGCTGGAATATGTAATGCAAGTATGGTAACTAAATTTGGTTTTAGATGGACTCCACGAGGGATAAAATATTTGGGTATAAAGATATGCAGGGAGTTAGAAGAGATTCCTATGTTAAATTTGACACCACTTTTACAAAAAATAAGGAATAACCTGGATAACTGGGGAAAAATCCTGTTAACTTTATGGGGGAAGGTGAATATAATTAAGATGGTGGTCTCGCCTCAGCTTAATTACGTGCTCATGATGCTGCCAATTACAACTCCACAGTCGTTTTTCAATCAATACGATATAATGGTAAAACATTTCTTATGGAGTGGGAAAAGGCCCAGGATAAAGCTTAATAAATTATGTGCCTCTCGGGATAAGGGAGGGTTGGGACTACCAGACCCTCGGCTATATCAGATATCTTTTGAAATGGCCAAATTGGCCAAACATTGGAACAATGATACTCAATTAGATTGGGTTACTATTGAGAAAACTCTGTCTTGGCCATACAGCCCTATTGAGCATTTGTCTCAATGTATAGACTTGACTACAAATCCTATCATGAGGCATTCGAGAGAGGTATGGGCTAAGATTCACAAGATGCATAAAATATCACAATGTAAACAACCATACTCTTCCCTATGGCATAACTCTGCTATTTGTATCGGGAAATCACCTATGTACTGGAAGAAATGGCATATAAATGGCCTGTGCACTGTAGCAGACTTATTTGAACAGGGTGTATTTATGTCTTATAATAACCTTGTACAGAAGTATAATATAAAGGGAAAAGAACATTTCTGGAAGTATCTACAAATCAGAAATTGTGTTTCTACAAAAATACAGTACACAGATGGAAACCATATCTTGGACTTTCTAACACTACCTAACTCCCAACAAAAAGCCTCTGTTTTTTACAGGACGACCAATCATTTGCTTAGCAATGACTGTACAAATTTAAAGACAATATGGGAAAAGGACATTGGGGCTATTGGGGTTGAGGAGTGGAAAATAATTTTATCAAATACAGGTAAATATGTAAGAGAAGCTAGAGGGCAATTTACACAGTACAAAATCATACACAGATTCTATCTGACACCTCTTAGACTTTATAGAATGGGTCTGACAAATAATAATGCTTGTTGGAAATGCCAAAAGGACAGAGGTACTTTTATCCACTGTATCTGGGAGTGTCCACTTATTCAACCTTTATGGCACCAAATTTTAAATATTTTGAGCAAATGGCTTGGAACAATAATACCATTATCACCAAAACTATGTCTTTTGGGAGACAGGGCGCAGCTGCCAAATATTTCAAGTGGAGAGTTCTCAGTGATCATGGTGGGTGTCTCTGTGATGGCTAGAGTCATTCTGAAACATTGGAAAACTCCCAAAACACCAGAATTGAAAGAATGGGTCAACATAATGACAAAGACAGCCTCATATGAACATTTGCTTTACAAACTGCATTATAAGAACAGAGCATGTGTCTCTGTGTGTATACCTGTCTGGGAAGATTTTTGGTCTTATGTGACATTGTCTGTCCATATGACACAATAATTTTGCCTTCTCATTATCTTGTACTACCTAGAATCAAGATTATCTAATTATTTCCTTATTTCTCATATTTCTCTCCTCGTCCCTTTTCCTTTATTTTGTACCCAATTTAATGTTGATAATTACAACCACTGTCTGTATCTTGACCTTATATGTAGTATTTGTATACTGTATGTGTTCTGTATGATATTGTCATGTACCGGATAACAACAATAAAAACT
>NC_137115.1:22726080-22728580 GCF_949357685.1 Gobio gobio | reverse complement strand
ACTTTTTGACCTTTGGGACAAAAATTTGTTCAGTAGGTCAAACATGGACTTCTGTACAGCCATAATATGTAAAAAAAAAAAAAAAAAATTAAAATTAAAAACTTTTGTAGACCTTTTAGCCACTAATTGGAACCAGAAGGAAAGTCAATGAGTGACTTTTTGACCTTTGGGACAAACGTTTGTTCAGTAGGTCAAATATGGACTTCTGTACAGCCATATTCTGTAAAAAAAAAAAAAAAAAAATTTATATATATATATATATATATATATATTAAACCTTTTGTAGACCTTTTAGGTACTTATTAGAAACAGAAGGGAAGTCAATGAGTGACCTTTTGACCTTTGGGACAAAAATTTGTTCAGTAGGTCAAATATGGACTTTGTACAGCCATAATATGTATAAAAAAAAAAAAAAAAAAAAAAAACTTTTGTAGACCTTTTAGCTACTAATTGGAACCAGAAGGAAAGTCAATGAGTGACTTTTTGACCTTTGGGACAAACATTTGTTCAGTAGGTCAAATATGGACTTTGTACAGCCATAATATGTAAAAACAAAACAAAAACAAAAAACAAAAAAACAAAAAAACAAAAAACAAAAAACAAAAAACAAAAAACAAAAAACAAAAACAAAAAACAAAAAACAAAAAACAAAAAACAAAAAACAAAAAAAACAAAAAAACTAGTGCTGTCAGTTAAACGCGTTATTAACGGCGTTAACGCAAACCTATTTTAACGGCGTCAATTTTTTTATCGCGAGATTAACGTTCTTTTTGGTCTAACAAACTTTGTAGTTTTTTCACATGCTGTTGCAACAACTAGTAACGTTAGAAAAACTACAACACCACTCCGGATGTAGCTAGACCGGAAACAAAACATCAGGCACGCTGCGGCTGCCCGCACTCGTTTGGGCCATTAAAAGAGTAGACGTGGATGGCAAGCGTGAGACGCCGAAATGAGAAACGTATTAAGCCATGGTTTAACTCAGGGGTCTTCAACTAAAAGTGCTTGTCTTGAGCGCTGCTTTCTGCTCTGATGGTGCGTAGCCTACACACCAGACGCGAATGAAGCGTTTTGCGCGAGTGATTTAAGTCAATGCAAAGACGCAAATAGACATTCTGCGGCGGTGTGCATGTCGCGTCATTCGCGTCCGGTGTGAGCGCACCATCAGTCTCTTCTTCACTGCATGCTTGACCGGATGACCGCGCGTCTGGGTCTGTAACAGTGAGCATTGCAACGTTAACTGTTTCATTATGTCAAAAGGCTTCTCGGTCCGGATGGACGCATCTCGCGGTCCGGATTCGGACCGGAGTTCACTAGTTGGCGACCCCTGGTTTAACTGCACTATAGGCGGAGTCCTAGTTTACCTTGCATGTGCACTTTGTAATTTTATTTTGTATCACCCTGTTTTGATCCCTTAGAAAGGGCTGTTGAAGGGGCTGTTTGTGCAACAAAGTATTTGTTTCACCCTTTTATTGATGGGCAGTGTTACATTGTGTGAGATTATTTGCTCCAAGTGAGAATGTTGGTGTGAAATCGAACACTAAAGTATGCCAATGTTGTTTTCAATAAAACAAACATTTGAACAAAGCAAGCCGATCCACTTTTCTATGTTGATACGAGCATTAAAATAAGAAAAAATAATGGGACAAAAAGAAATCAAGGGACATTTAGAATAAATAAAAATGTGCGATTAATTGTGATTAATTGTGAGTTAACTATGACATTAATGCGATTAATCGCGATTAAATATTTTAATCGTTTGACAGCACTAAAAAAAACATTTAAACCTTTTTTAGACCTGTAAGCTACTTACTGGAATCAGAAGGGAAATCAATGAAAAAAAAAAAAAAAAAAATTAAAAACTTTTGTAGACCTTTTAGGTACTTATTAGAAACAGAAGGAAAATCAATGAGTGACTTTTTGACCTTTGGGACACAAAATTTGTTCAGTAGGTCAAAAATGGACTTCTGTACAGCCATAATATGTAAAAAAAAAAAAAAAAAAAAAAAAAAAAAAATTAAAAACTTTTGTAGACCTTTTAGGTACTTATTAGAAACAGAAGGGAAGTCAATGAGTGACTTTTTGACCTTTGGGACAAAAATTTGTTCAATAGGTCAAATATGGACTTTGTACAGCCATAATATGTAAAAAAAATAAAAAATAAAATTTTTAAACTTTTGTAGACGTTTTAGCTACTAATTGGAATAAGAAGGGAAGTCAATGAGTGACTTTTTGACCTTTGGGACAAACATTTGTTCAGTAGGTCAAATATGGACTTTGTACAGCCATAATATGTTAAAAAAAAATATATAAAAAAATTTAAAACCTTTTGTAGACGTTTTAGCTACTAATTGGAACCAGAAGGGAAGTCAATGAGTGACTTTTTGACTTTTGGGACAAAAATTTGTTCAGTAGGTCAAATATGGACTTCTTGTACAGCCATAATATATATAAAAAAAAAATAATAATTATTAAACCTTTTTTAGACCTGTAAGCCTAC
>NC_137115.1:22718580-22723580 GCF_949357685.1 Gobio gobio | reverse complement strand
AAAAAAAAAAAAATATTAAAAACTTTTGTAGACCTTTTAGCTACTAATTGGAACCAGAAGGGAAGTCAATGAGTGACTTTTTGACCTTTGGGACAAAAATTTGTTCAATAGGTCAAATATGGACTTTGTACAGCCATAATATGTAAAAAAAAAAAAAAAAAAAAATTTAAAACTTTTGTAGACCTTTTAGGTACTTATTAGAAACTGAAGGAAAATCAATGAGTGACTTTTTGACCTTTGGGACAAAAATTTGTTCAGTAGGTCAAACATGGACTTCTGTACAGCCATAATATGTAAAAAAAAAAAAAAAAAAAAAATTTTGTAGACCTTTTAGCTACTAATTGGAACCAGAAGGAAAGTCAATGAGTGACTTTTTGACCTTTGGGACAAACATTTGTTCAGTAGGTCAAATATGGACTTTGTACAGCCATAATATGTAAAAACAAAACAAAAACAAAAAACAAAAAACAAAAAACAAAAAACAAAAAACAAAAAACAAAAAACAAAAAAAAACATTTAAACCTTTTTTAGACCTGTAAGCTACTTATTGGAATCAGAAGGGAAATCAATGAAAAAAAATTAAAAAAAAATTAAAAACTTTTGTAGACCTTTTAGGTACTTATTAGAAACAGAAGGAAAATCAATGAGTGACTTTTTGACCTTTGGGACACAAAATTTGTTCAGTAGGTCAAAAATGGACTTTTGTACCGCCATAATATGTAAAAAAAAAAAAAAAAAAAAAAAAAAAATTTAAAACTTTTGTAGACCTTTTAGGTACTTATTAGAAACAGAAGGGAAGTCAATGAGTGACTTTTTGACCTTTGGGACAAAAATTTGTTCAATAGGTCAAATATGGACTTTGTACAGCCATAATATGTAAAAAAAATAAAAAATAAAATTTTTAAACTTTTGTAGACGTTTTAGCTACTAATTGGAATAAGAAGGGAAGTCAATGAGTGACTTTTTTACCTTTGGGACAAACATTTGTTCAGTAGGTCAAATATGGACTTTGTACAGCCATAATATGTTAAAAAAAAATATATAAAAAAATTTAAAACCTTTTGTAGACGTTTTAGCTACTAATTGGAACCAGAAGGGAAGTCAATGAGTGACTTTTTGACTTTTGGGACAAAAATTTGTTCAGTAGGTCAAATATGGACTTCTTGTACAGCCATAATATATAAAAAATAATAATAATAATTATTAAACCTTTTTTAGACCTGTAAGCCTACTGATTGGAATCAGAAGGGAAATCAATGAGTGACTTTTTTTGACCTTTGGGACAAAAATATGTTCAGTAGGTCAAATATGGACTTTGTACAGCCATAATATGTAAAAAAAAAAAAAAAAAAAAATTTAAAACTTTTGTAGACCTTTTAGGTACTTATTAGAAACTGAAGGAAAATCAATGAGTGACTTTTTGACCTTTGGGACAAAAATTTGTTCAGTAGGTCAAACATGGACTTCTGTACAGCCATAATATGTAAAAAAAAAAAAAAAAAATTAAAATTAAAAACTTTTGTAGACCTTTTAGCCACTAATTGGAACCAGAAGGAAAGTCAATGAGTGACTTTTTGACCTTTGGGACAAACGTTTGTTCAGTAGGTCAAATATGGACTTCTGTACAGCCATATTCTGTAAAAAAAAAAAAAAAAAAATTTATATATATATATATATATATATTAAACCTTTTGTAGACCTTTTAGGTACTTATTAGAAACAGAAGGGAAGTCAATGAGTGACTTTTTGACCTTTGGGACAAAAATTTGTTCAGTAGGTCAAATATGGACTTTGTACAGACATAATATGTAAAAAAAAAAAAAAAAAAAAAAAAACTTTTGTAGACCTTTTAGCTACTAATTGGAACCAGAAGGAAAGTCAATGAGTGACTTTTTGACCTTTGGGACAAAAATTTGTTCAGTAGGTCAAATATGGACTTTGTACAGCCATAATATATAAAAAAAAATAATAATAATTATTAAACCTTTTTTAGACCTGTAAGCCTACTGATTGGAATCAGAAGGGAAATCAATGAGTGACTTTTTTTGACCTTTGGGACAAAAATATGTTCAGTAGGTCAAATATGGACTTTGTACAGCCATAATATGTAAAAAAAAAAAAAAAAAAAAATTTAAAACTTTTGTAGACCTTTTAGGTACTTATTAGAAACTGAAGGAAAATCAATGAGTGACTTTTTGACCTTTGGGACAAAAATTTGTTCAGTAGGTCAAACATGGACTTCTGTACAGCCATAATATGTAAAAAAAAAAAAAAAAAATTAAAATTAAAAACTTTTGTAGACCTTTTAGCCACTAATTGGAACCAGAAGGAAAGTCAATGAGTGACTTTTTGACCTTTGGGACAAACGTTTGTTCAGTAGGTCAAATATGGACTTCTGTACAGCCATATTCTGTAAAAAAAAAAAAAAAAAAATTTATATATATATATATATATATATTAAACCTTTTGTAGACCTTTTAGGTACTTATTAGAAACAGAAGGGAAGTCAATGAGTGACTTTTTGACCTTTGGGACAAAAATTTGTTCAGTAGGTCAAATATGGACTTTGTACAGACATAATATGTAAAAAAAAAAAAAAAAAAAAAAAAACTTTTGTAGACCTTTTAGCTACTAATTGGAACCAGAAGGAAAGTCAATGAGTGACTTTTTGACCTTTGGGACAAACATTTGTTCAGTAGGTCAAATATGGACTTTGTACAGCCATAATATGTAAAAACAAAACAAAAACAAAAAACAAAAAACAAAAAAACAAAAAACAAAAAACAAAAAACAAAAAACAAAAAACAAAAAACAAAAAACAAAAAACAAAAAACAAAAAACAAAAAAAAACATTTAAACCTTTTTTAGACCTGTAAGCTACTTACTGGAATCAGAAGGGAAATCAATGAAAAAAAAAAAAAAAAAAATTAAAAACTTTTGTAGACCTTTTAGGTACTTATTAGAAACAGAAGGAAAATCAATGAGTGACTTTTTGACCTTTGGGACACAAAATTTGTTCAGTAGGTCAAAAATGGACTTCTGTACAGCCATAATATGTAAAAAAAAAAAAAAAAAAAAAATAAAATAAAAATTAAAAACTTTTGTAGACCTTTTAGGTACTTATTAGAAACAGAAGGGAAGTCAATGAGTGACTTTTTGACCTTTGGGACAAAAATTTGTTCAATAGGTCAAATATGGACTTTGTACAGCCATAATATGTAAAAAAAATAAAAAATAAAATTTTTAAACTTTTGTAGACGTTTTAGCTACTAATTGGAATAAGAAGGGAAGTCAATGAGTGACTTTTTGACCTTTGGGACAAACATTTGTTCAGTAGGTCAAATATGGACTTTGTACAGCCATAATATGTTAAAAAAAAATATATAAAAAAATTTAAAACCTTTTGTAGACGTTTTAGCTACTAATTGGAACCAGAAGGGAAGTCAATGAGTGACTTTTTGACTTTTGGGACAAAAATTTGTTCAGTAGGTCAAATATGGACTTCTTGTACAGCCATAATATATATTAAAAAAAAAATAATAATTATTAAACCTTTTTTAGACCTGTAAGCCTACTGATTGGAATCAGAAGGGAAATCAATGAGTGACTTTTTTTGACCTTTGGGACAAAAATATGTTCAGTAGGTCAAATATGGACTTCTGTACAGCCATAATATGTAAAAAAAAAAAAAAAAAAAAAAAATTTAAAACTTTTGTAGACCTTTTAGGTACTTATTAGAAACTGAAGGAAAATCAATGAGTGACTTTTTGACCTTTGGGACAAAAATTTGTTCAGTAGGTCAAACATGGACTTCTGTACAGCCATAATATGTAAAAAAAAAAAAAAAAAATTAAAATTAAAAACTTTTGTAGACCTTTTAGCCACTAATTGGAACCAGAAGGAAAGTCAATGAGTGACTTTTTGACCTTTGGGACAAACATTTGTTCAGTAGGTCAAATATGGACTTCTGTACAGCCATATTCTGTAAAAAAAAAAAAAAAAAAAATTATATATATATATATATATATATATATTAAACCTTTTGTAGACCTTTTAGGTACTTATTAGAAACAGAAGGGAAGTCAATGAGTGACTTTTTGACCTTTGGGACAAAAATTTGTTCAGTAGGTCAAATTTGGACTTTGTACAGCCATAATATGTAAAAAAAACAAAAAAAAAAAAAAACTTTTGTAGACCTTTTAGCTACTAATTGGAACCAGAAGGAAAGTCAATGAGTGACTTTTTGACCTTTGGGACAAACATTTGTTCAGTAGGTCAAATATGGACTTTGTACAGCCATAATATGTAAAAACAAAACAAAAACAAAAAACAAAAAACAAAAAACAAAAAACAAAAAACAAAAAACAAAAAAAAAACATTTAAACCTTTTTTAGACCTGTAAGCTACTTACTGGAATCAGAAGGGAAATCAATGAAAAAAAAAAAAAAAAAAATTAAAAACTTTTGTAGACCTTTTAGGTACTTATTAGAAACAGAAGGAAAATCAATGAGTGACTTTTTGACCTTTGGGACAAAAATTTGTTCAATAGGTCAAATATGGACTTTGTACAGCCATAATATGTAAAAAAAAAAAAAAAAAAAATTTAAAACTTTTGTAGACCTTTTAGGTACTTATTAGAAACTGAAGGAAAATCAATGAGTGACTTTTTGACCTTTGGGACAAAAATTTGTTCAGTAGGTCAAACATGGACTTCTGTACAGCCATAATATGTAAAAAAAAAAAAAAAAAATTAAAATTAAAAACTTTTGTAGACCTTTTAGCCACTAATTGGAACCAGAAGGAAAGTCAATGAGTGACTTTTTGACCTTTGGGACAAACATTTGTTCAGTAGGTCAAATATGGACTTCTGTACAGCCATATTCTGTAAAAAAAAAAAAAAAAAAATTTATATATATATATATATATATATATATTAAACCTTTTGTAGACCTTTTAGGTACTTATTAGAAACAGAAGGGAAGTCAATGAGTGACTTTTTG
>NC_137115.1:22708580-22713580 GCF_949357685.1 Gobio gobio | reverse complement strand
GACCTCTGGGACAAAAGTATGTTCAGTAGGTCAAATATGGACTTCTGTACAGCCATATTATGTAAAATAAATAAATAAATAAATAATAATATATATAATTTAAACATTTTTTAGACCTGTAAGCTACTTATTGGAATCAGAAGGGAAAACAATGAGTGTCTTTTTGACCCCTGGGACAAAAGTATGTTCAGTAGGTCAAATATGGACTTTGTACAGCCATAATATGTAAAAAAAAAAAAAAAAAAAAAACTTTTGTAGACCTTTTAGCTACTAATTGGAACCAGAAGGAAAGTCAATGAGTGACTTTTTGACCTTTGGGACAAACATTTGTTCAGTAGGTCAAATATGGACTTTGTACAGCCATAATATGTAAAAACAAAACAAAAACAAAAAAACAAAAAACAAAAAAAACTTTTAAACCTTTTTTAGACCTGTAAGCTACTTATTGGAATCAGAAGGGAAATCAATAAAAAAAATTTTTTAAAAAATTAAAAACTTTTGTAGACCTTTTAGGTACTTATTAGAAACAGAAGGAAAATCAATGAGTGACTTTTTGACCTTTGGGACAAAAATTTGTTCAGTAGGTCAAAAATGGACTTCTGTACAGCCATAATATGTAAAAAAAAAAAAAAAAATTAAAACTTTTGTAGACCTTTTAGGTACTTATTAGAAACAGAAGGGAAGTTAATGAGTGACTTTTTGACCTTTGGGACAAAAATTTGTTCAATAGGTCAAATATGGACTTTGTACAGCCATAATATGTAAAAAAAATTTTTAAAAAAATTTAAAACTTTTGTAGACCTTTTAGGTACTTATTAGAAACAGAAGGAAAATCAATGAGTGACTTTTTGACCTTTGGGACAAAAATGTGTTCAGTAGGTCAAACATGGACTTCTGTACAGCCATAATATGTAAAAACAAAACAAAAACAAAAAAACTAAAAACAAAAAAAACATTTAAACCTTTTTTAGACCTGTAAGCTACTTATTGGAATCAGAAGGGAAATCAATGAGTGACTTTTTGACCTTTGGAACAAAAATTTCTTCAGTAGGTCAAATATGGACTTTGTAAAGCCATAATATGTGAAAAAAATAAAAAAATAAAAATAATGTAAAACCTTTTGTAGACCTTTTAGCTACTTATTGGAATCAGAAGGGAAATCAATGAGTGACTTTTTGACCTTTGGGACAAAAATTTGTTCAGTAGGTCAAATATGGACTTCTTGTACAGCCATATTATGTAAAATAAATAAATAAATAATAATATACATAATTTAAACGTTTTTTAGACCTGTAAGCTACTTATTGGAATCAGAAGGGAAAACAATGAGTGTCTTTTTGACCCCTGGGACAAAAGTATGTTCAGTAGGTCAAATATGGACTTCTGTACAGCCATAATATGTAAAAAAAAAAAAAAAAAAAAAAAAAAAAAAAAATTTAAAACTTTTGTAGACCATTTAGGTACTTATTAGAAACAGAAGGAAAATCAATGAGTGACTTTTTGACCTTTGGGACAAAAATTTGTCCAGTAGGTCAAACATGGACTTCTGTACAGCCATTACATGTAAAAAAAAAAAATATTTATATATATATATATTAAACCTTTTGTAGACCTTTTAGATACTAATTGGAACCAGATGGGAAGTCAATGAGTGACTTTTTGACCTTTGGGACAAAAATTTGTTCAGTAGGTCAAATATGGACTTTGTACAGCCATAATATGTAAAAAAAAAAAAAAAAAAAAAAAAAATTTAAAAACTTTTGTAGACCTTTTAGCTACTAATTGGAACCAGAAGGAAAGTCAATGAGTGACTTTTTGACCTTTGGGACAAACTTTTGTTCAGTAGGTCAAATATGGACTTTGTACAGCCATAATATGTAAACACAAAACAAAAACAAAAAAACAAAAAACAAAAAAAAACATTTAAACCTTTTTTAGACCTGTAAGCTACTTATTGGAATCAAAAGGGAAATCAATGAGTGACTTTTTGACCTTTGGAACAAAAATTTCTTCAGTAGGTCAAATATGGACTTCTTGTACAGCCATATTATGTAAAATAAATAAATAAATAAATAAAAATATATATAATTTAAACCTTTTTTAGACCTGTAAGCTACTTATTGGAATCAGAAGGGAAATCAATGAGTGTCTTTTTGACCCCTGGGACAAAAATTTGTTCAGTAGGTCAAATATGGACTTCTGTACAGCCATAATATGTAAAAAAAAATAATAATAATAAAAATAAAATATTAAAAACTTTTGTAGACCTTTTAGCTACTAATTGGAACCAGAAGGGAAGTCAATGAGTGACTTTTTGACCTTTGGGACAAAAATTTGTTCAATAGGTCAAATATGGACTTTGTACAGCCATAAAATGTAAAAAAAAAAAAAAAACAAATTCGACCTTTTAGCTGCTTATTGGAATCAGAAGGGAAATCAGAGAGTGACTTTTTGACCTTTGGGACAAAAATTTGTTCAGTAGGTCAAATATGGACTTCTTGTACAGCCATAATAGGTAAAAAAAAAAAAAAAGTTAAACTTTTTTAGACCTGTAAGCTACTTATTGGAATCAGAAGGGAAATCAATGAGTGTCTTTTTGACCTCTGGGACAAAAGTATGTTCAGTAGGTCATATATGGACTTCTGTACAGCCATATTATGTAAAATAAAGAAATAAATAAATAAAAATATATATAATTTAAACCTTTTTTAGACCTGTAAGCTACTTATTGGAATCAGAAGGAAAATCAATGAGTGACTTTTTGACCTTTGGGACAAAAATTTGTTCAGTAGGTCAAAAATGGACTTCTGTACAGCCATAATATGTAAAAAAAAAAAAAAAAAAAAAAAAAAAAAAAAAAAATTAAAAACTTTTGTAGACCTTTTAGGTACTTATTAGAAACAGAAGGGAAGTTAATGAGTGACTTTTTGACCTTTGGGACAAAAATTTGTTCAATAGGTCAAATATGGACTTTGTACAGCCATAATATGTAAAAAAAAAATTCAAAAAAATGTAAAACTTTTGTAGACCTTTTAGGTACTTATTAGAAACAGAAGGAAAATCAATGAGTGACTTTTTGACCTTTGGGACAAAAATGTGTTCAGTAGGTCAAACATGGACTTCTGTACAGCCATAATATGTAAAAACAAAACAAAAACAAAAAAAACAAAAAACTAAAAAAACATTTAAACCTTTTTTAGACCTGTAAGCTACTTATTGGAATCAGAAGGGAAATCAATGAGTGACTTCTTGACCTTTGGAACAAAAATTTCTTCAGTAGGTCAAATATGGACTTTGTAAAGCCATAATATGTGAAAAAAATAAAAAAATAAAAATAATGTAAAACCTTTTGTAGACCTTTTAGCTACTTATTGGAATCAGAAGGGAAATCAATGAGTGACTTTTTGACCTTTGGGACAAAAATTTGTTCAGTAGGTCAAATATGGACTTCTTGTACAGCCATAATATGTAAAAAAAAAAAAAAAAAAACGTTAAACCTTTTTTAGACCTGTAAGCTACTTATTGGAATCAGAAGGGAAATCAATGAGTGTCTTTTTGACCTCTGGGACAAAAGTATGTTCAGTAGGTCAAATATGGACTTCTGTACAGCCATATTATGTAAAATAAATAAATAAATAAATAATAATATATATAATTTAAACATTTTTTAGACCTGTAAGCTACTTATTGGAATCAGAAGGGAAAACAATGAGTGTCTTTTTGACCCCTGGGACAAAAGTATGTTCAGTAGGTCAAATATGGACTTTGTACAGCCATAATATGTAAAAAAAAAAAAAAAAAAAAAACTTTTGTAGACCTTTTAGCTACTAATTGGAACCAGAAGGAAAGTCAATGAGTGACTTTTTGACCTTTGGGACAAACATTTGTTCAGTAGGTCAAATATGGACTTTGTACAGCCATAATATGTAAAAACAAAACAAAAACAAAAAAACAAAAAACAAAAAAAACTTTTAAACCTTTTTTAGACCTGTAAGCTACTTATTGGAATCAGAAGGGAAATCAATAAAAAAAATTTTTTAAAAAATTAAAAACTTTTGTATACCTTTTAGGTACTTATTAGAAACAGAAGGAAAATCAATGAGTGACTTTTTGACCTTTGGGACAAAAATTTGTTCAGTAGGTCAAAAATGGACTTCTGTACAGCCATAATATGTAAAAAAAAAAAAAAAATTAAAACTTTTGTAGACCTTTTAGGTACTTATTAGAAACAGAAGGGAAGTTAATGAGTGACTTTTTGACCTTTGGGACAAAAATTTGTTCAATAGGTCAAATATGGACTTTGTACAGCCATAATATGTAAAAAAAAATTTTAAAAAAATTTAAAACTTTTGTAGACCTTTTAGGTACTTATTAGAAACAGAAGGAAAATCAATGAGTGACTTTTTGACCTTTGGGACAAAAATGTGTTCAGTAGGTCAAACATGGACTTCTGTACAGCCATAATATGTAAAAACAAAACAAAAACAAAAAAACTAAAAACAAAAAAAACATTTAAACCTTTTTTAGACCTGTAAGCTACTTATTGGAATCAGAAGGGAAATCAATGAGTGACTTTTTGACCTTTGGAACAAAAATTTCTTCAGTAGGTCAAATATGGACTTTGTAAAGCCATAATATGTGAAAAAAATAAAAAAATAAAAATAATGTAAAACCTTTTGTAGACCTTTTAGCTACTTATTGGAATCAGAAGGGAAATCAATGAGTGACTTTTTGACCTTTGGGACAAAAATTTGTTCAGTAGGTCAAATATGGACTTCTTGTACAGCCATATTATGTAAAATAAATAAATAAATAATAATATACATAATTTAAACGTTTTTTAGACCTGTAAGCTACTTATTGGAATCAGAAGGGAAAACAATGAGTGTCTTTTTGACCCCTGGGACAAAAGTATGTTCAGTAGGTCAAATATGGACTTCTGTACAGCCATAATATGTAAAAAAAAAAAAAAAAAAAAAAAAAAAAAAAAATTTAAAACT
>NC_137115.1:22683580-22698580 GCF_949357685.1 Gobio gobio | reverse complement strand
AGGAAAATCAATGAGTGACTTTTTGACCTTTGGGACAAAAATTTGTTCAGTAGGTCAAAAATGGACTTCTGTACAGCCATAATATGTAAAAAAAAAAAAAAAAAAAAAAAAAAAAAAAAAAATTAAAAACTTTTGTAGACCTTTTAGGTACTTATTAGAAACAGAAGGGAAGTTAATGAGTGACTTTTTGACCTTTGGGACAAAAATTTGTTCAATAGGTCAAAAATGGACTTTGTACAGCCATAATATGTAAAAAAAAATTTCAAAAAAATATAAAACTTTTGTAGACCTTTTAGGTACTTATTAGAAACAGAAGGGAAATCAACGAGTGACTTTTTGACCTTTGGGACAAAAATGTGTTCAGTAGGTCAAACATGGACTTCTGTACAGCCATAATATGTAAAAACAAAACAAAAACAAAAAAAACAAAAAACTAAAAAAACATTTAAACCTTTTTTAGACCTGTAAGCTACTTATTGGAATCAGAAGGGAAATCAATGAGTGACTTTTTGACCTTTGGAACAAAAATTTCTTCAGTAGGTCAAATATGGACTTTGTAAAGCCATAATATGTGAAAAAAATAAAAAAATAAAAATAATGTAAAACCTTTTGTAGACCTTTTAGCTACTTATTGGAATCAGAAGGGAAATCAATGAGTGACTTTTTGACCTTTGGGACAAAAATTTGTTCAGTAGGTCAAATATGGACTTCTTGTACAGCCATAATATGTAAAAAAAAAAAAAAAAAAACGTTAAACCTTTTTTAGACCTGTAAGCTACTTATTGGAATCAGAAGGGAAATCAATGAGTGTCTTTTTGACCTCTGGGACAAAAGTATGTTCAGTAGGTCAAATATGGACTTCTGTACAGCCATATTATGTAAAATAAATAAATAAATAAATAATAATATATATAATTTAAACATTTTTTAGACCTGTAAGCTACTTATTGGAATCAGAAGGGAAAACAATGAGTGTCTTTTTGACCCCTGGGACAAAAGTATGTTCAGTAGGTCAAATATGGACTTCTGTACAGCCATAATATGTAAAATAAATAAATAAATAAAAAAAAATTTAAAACTTTTGTAGACCTTTTAGGTACTTATTAGAAACAGAAGGAAAATCAATGAGTGACTTTTTGACCTTTGGGACAAAAATTTGTTCAGTAGGTCAAACATGGACTTCTGTACAGCCATTACATGTAAAAAAAAAAAAAAAATTATATATATATATATATATATATATATATATATATATATATATATATATATATATATATATATATATATATATATATATATATATATATATATATATATATATATATATATATATATATATATATATATATATGTATATATATATATATATATATATATATATATATATATGTATATATATATATATATATATATATATATATATATATATATATATATATATATATATATATATATATATATATATATATATATATATATATATATATATATATATATATATATATATATATATATATATATATATATATATATATATATATATATTAAACCTTTTGTAGACCTTTTAGATACTAATTGGAACCAGATGGGAAGTCAATGAGTGACTTTTTGTCCTTTGGGACAAAAATTTGTTCAGTAGGTCAAATATGGACTTTGTACAGCCATTATATGTAAAAAAAAAAAAAAAAAAAAACTTTTGTAGACCTTTTAGCTACTTATTAGAAACAGAAGGAAAATCAATGAGTGACTTTTTGACCTTTGGGACACAAAATTTGTTCAGTAGGTCAAAAATGGACTTCTGTACAGCCATAATATGTAAAAAAAAAAAAAAAAAAAAAAAAAAAAAATTAAAAACTTTTGTAGACCTTTTAGGTACTTATTAGAAACAGAAGGGAAGTCAATGAGTGACTTTTTGACCTTTGGGACAAAAATTTGTTCAATAGGTCAAATATGGACTTTGTACAGCCATAATATGTAAAAAAAAATTTAAAAAAAATTTAAAACTTTTGTAGACCTTTTAGGTACTTATTGGAACCAGAAGGAAAGTCAATGAGTGACTTTTTGACCTTTGGGACAAACATTTGTTCAGTAGGTCAAATATGGACTTCTTGTACAGCCATTACATGTAAAAAAAAAAAAAAATTATATATATATATATATATATATATTAAACCTTTTGTAGACCTTTTAGATACTTATTAGAAACAGAAGGAAAATCAATGAGTGACTTTTTGACCTTTGGGACAAAAATTTTTTCAGTAGGTCAAATATGGACTTTGTACAGCCATAATATGTAAAAAAAAAAAAAAAAAAAAAAAAAACTTTTGTAGACCTTTTTGCTACTAATTGGAACCAGAAGGAAAGTCAATGAGTGACTTTTTGACCTTTGGGACAAACATTTGTTCAGTAGGTCAAATATGGACTTTGTACAGCCATAATATGTAAAAAAACAAAAAAAAAACAAAAAAAAAAACTTTTGTAGACCTTTTAGCTACTAATTGGAACCAGAAGGAAAGTCAATGAGTGACTTTTTGACCTTTGGGACAAACATTTGTTCAGTAGGTCAAATATGGACTTTGTACAGCCATAATATGTAAAAACAAAACAAAAACAAAAAAACAAAAAACAAAAAAAACATTTAAACCTTTTTTAGACCTGTAAGCTACTTATTGGAATCAGAAGGAAAATCAATGAGTGACTTTTTGACCTTTGGGACAAAAATTTGTTCAGTAGGTCAAAAATGGACTTCTGTACAGCCATAATATGTAAAAAAAAAAAAAAAAAAAATTAAAAACTTTTGTAGACCTTTTAGGTACTTATTAGAAACAGAAGGGAAGTTAATGAGTGACTTTTTGACCTTTGGGACAAAAATTTGTTCAATAGGTCAAATATGGACTTTGTACAGCCATAATATGTAAAAAAAAATTTCAAAAAAATTTAAAACTTTTGTAGACCTTTTAGGTACTTATTAGAAACAGAAGGAAAATCAATGAGTGACTTTTTGACCTTTGGGACAAAAATGTGTTCAGTAGGTCAAACATGGACTTCTGTACAGCCATAATATGTAAAAACAAAACAAAA
The DNA here is from genome assembly GCF_949357685.1 of Gobio gobio. NCBI lineage: Eukaryota > Metazoa > Chordata > Actinopteri > Cypriniformes > Gobionidae > Gobio > Gobio gobio. The sequence continues at coordinate 22,695,499 of NC_137115.1, read as the reverse complement.
AAAAACAAAAAACTAAAAAAACATTTAAACCTTTTTTAGACCTGTAAGCTACTTATTGGAATCAGAAGGGAAATCAATGAGTGACTTTTTGACCTTTGGAACAAAAATTTCTTCAGTAGGTCAAATATGGACTTTGTAAAGCCATAATATGTGAAAAAAATAAAAAAATAAAAATAATGTAAAACCTTTTGTAGACCTTTTAGCTACTTATTGGAATCAGAAGGGAAATCAATGAGTGACTTATTGACCTTTGGGACAAAAATTTGTTCAGTAGGTCAAATATGGACTTCTTGTACAGCCATAATATGTAAAAAAAAAAAAAAAAAAAACGTTAAACCTTTTTTAGACCTGTAAGCTACTTATTGGAATCAGAAGGGAAATCAATGAGTGTCTTTTTGACCTCTGGGACAAAAGTATGTTCAGTAGGTCAAATATGGACTTCTGTACAGCCATATTATGTAAAATAAATAAATAATAATATATATAATTTAAACATTTTTTAGACCTGTAAGCTACTTATTGGAATCAGAAGGGAAAACAATGAGTGTCTTTTTGACCCCTGGGACAAAAGTATGTTCAGTAGGTCAAATATGGACTTCTGTACAGCCATAATATGTAAAAAAAATAAATAAATAAATAAAAAAAAAATTAAAACTTTTGTAGACCTTTTAGGTACTTATTAGAAACAGAAGGAAAATCAATGAGTGACTTTTTGACCTTTGGGACAAAAATTTGTTCAGTAGGTCAAACATGGACTTCTGTACAGCCATTACATGTAAAAAAAAAAAAATTTTATATATATATATATATATATATATATATATATATATATATATATATATATATATATATATATATATATATATATATATATATATATATATATATATATATATATATATATATATATGTATATATATATATATATATATATATATATATATGTATATATATATATATATATATATATGTATATGTATATATATATATATATATATATACGTATATATATATATATATATATATATATATATATATATATATATATATATATATATATATATATATATATATATATATATATTAAACCTTTTGTAGACCTTTTAGATACTAATTGGAACCAGATGGGAAGTCAATGAGTGACTTTTTGTCCTTTGGGACAAAAATTTGTTCAGTAGGTCAAATATGGACTTTGTACAGCCATAATATGTAAAAAAAAAAAAAAAAAAAAAAAAACTTTTGTAGACCTTTTAGCTACTTATTAGAAACAGAAGGAAAATCAATGAGTGACTTTTTGACCTTTGGGACACAAAATTTGTTCAGTAGGTCAAAAATGGACTTCTGTACAGCCATAATATGTAAAAAAAAAAAAAAAAAAAAAAAAAAAAAATTTAAAAACTTTTGTAGACCTTTTAGGTACTTATTAGAAACAGAAGGGAAGTCAATGAGTGACTTTTTGACCTTTGGGACAAAAATTTGTTCAATAGGTCAAATATGGACTTTGTACAGCCATAATATGTAAAAAAAAAATTAAAATTTTTTTAAAACTTTTGTAGACCTTTTAGGTACTTATTGGAACCAGAAGGAAAGTCAATGAGTGACTTTTTGACCTTTGGACAAACATTTGTTCAGTAGGTCAAATATGGACTTCTTGTACAGCCATTACATGTAAAAAAAAAAAAAAAAATTATATATATATATATATATATTAAACCTTTTGTAGACCTTTTAGATACTTATTAGAAACAGAAGGAAAATCAATGAGTGACTTTTTGACCTTTGGGACAAAATTTTTTTCAGTAGGTCAAATATGGACTTTGTACAGCCATAATATGTAAAAAAAAAAAAACTTTTGTAGACCTTTTAGCTACTAATTGGAACCAGAAGGAAAGTCAATGAGTGACTTTTTGACCTTTGGGACAAACATTTGTTCAGTAGGTCAAATATGGACTTTGTACAGCCATAATATGTAAAAAAACAAAAAAAAAACAAAAAAAAAACTTTTGTAGACCTTTTAGCTACTAATTGGAACCAGAAGGAAAGTCAATGAGTGACTTTTTGACCTTTGGGACAAACATTTGTTCAGTAGGTCAAATATGGACTTTGTACAGCCATAATATGTAAAAACAAAACAAAAACAAAAAAACAAAAAACAAAAAAAACATTTAAACCTTTTTTAGACCTGTAAGCTACTTATTGGAATCAGAAGGGAAATCAATGAAATTTCTTTTTTAAAAAATTAAAAACTTTTGTAGACCTTTTAGGTACTTATTAGAAACAGAAGGAAAATCAATGAGTGACTTTTTGACCTTTGGGACAAAAATTTGTTCAGTAGGTCAAAAATGGACTTCTGTACAGCCATAATATGTAAAAAAAAAAAAAAAAAAAAAAAATTTCAAACTTTTGTAGACCTTTTAGGTACTTATTAGAAACGTCTCGGTTACGGATGTAACCCTCGTTCCCTGAGGAGGGAACGGAGACGTAACGTTAGTGACTAACGAATGGGGGTTTCGCTTAGAAGCCTATCAACTTCGAGTTTTGAGAAAACGCCCAATGGCGTGCCAATGCCATGGGGCATGCGGAATTTGCATACGTAGCTCCGCCTCACTGCGTGAGTATATAAGGAAGTACGAGGCAATATCGCATTATGTTACCTGCTTGAGGAGCCAAGACTGAACTCCTGCGTTCCAGGCAACACAGCTGATGTGGCAAGGGGACGTTACGTCTCCGTTCCCTCCTCAGGGAACGAGGGTTACATCCGTAACCGAGACGTTCCCTTTCGTTCAGTCACTACGACGTAACGTTAGTGACTAACGAATGGGGGTCCCAATATAATCCCGTCACTCAGCCGTCTTCCAGCGCCCTGCGTAAGTGTGAGTTCCCTGTCGTAAGACTAGTACGGACGAAGGACTCCCACTTAACACAGGATTACCAAGGTACACTGGGAAGCATATCCCAGTGAGGGAATGCCAAGATGCCTACCCGTGGGGAGGACTTAAGAGACACATATGACCCGGAGAGGGTTGCATATGGAAGATCTCTAGGGTACCAGCCGAAGGTGGATTTTTAACCCTAGGGGTGGCGGGGACACGCCAAGGGAAGAAACCCGCTCACTGCGGAGACTTACGGTGAAATACACATGTGGGGGTCGCCAGAGGGAACCATGCACATGGGGCACCTGGCCGGACATGAGGGTCTGGGCTCGAGAGGGCAGACTGAACTGATGTCGGCGTCGACAGTGCTGGAGGAGCTCAGGGCTCTCGGGGAGCTCACCTGAGGAAAATATCGCACGTATCCAGTCCGTGGAGTGGAGTGGCGAGCAAGCGAAGACACCTGAACCTGGTCCATCACCGGCCCCTCGGGGGGGCGAGTACATAGTCGGACACTGGCTCCACTCGGAGATTGTAGAATCTGGCGAATGTGTTGGGTGTCGCCCAGCCTGCAGCTCTGCAGATGTCTGCTAGCGAGGCGCCATGCGCTAGAGCCCAAGAGGAAGCCACACTCCGGGTGGAGTGTGCCCTCACACCAAGGGGACATGGTCGGCCTTGCTGCTGGTAAGCCAAAGCAATGGTGTCCACTATCCAGTGAGACAGCCTTTGCTTTGAGAGAGCACTTCCCTTCCGCTCTCCACCATAACAGACAAAGAGCTGGTCTGAGGTCCTGAAACACTGCGTCATGTCTACGTAGGCGCGGAGAGCGCGTACTGGACAGAGCAATGCCAAGGCTGGGTCTGCCTCCTCCAAAGGCAGCGCTTGCAGGTTCACCACCTGGTCCTTGAACGGAGTGGTGGGAACCTTGGGCACATATCCAGGCCGGGGTCTCAGGATCACGTGAGAGTTAGCCGGCCCGAACTCCAGGCACGCTTCGTCAACCGAAAATGCCTGCAGGTCCCCGACCCTCTTGACTGAGGCCAATGCGGTCAGCAGAGCCGTCTTCATAGACAGAAACTTAATATCGACCGACCGCAAAGGCTCAAAGGGAGGTCTCTGCAGAGCAGTTAGAACTACTGCGAGGTCCCAAGAGGGTACGAGAGGAGAGCGAGGAGGATTCAGTCTCCTAGCTCCCCTCAGGAACCTGATGACCAGGTCGTGCTGACTTACCTTTTTGTTCTCCAAGAGATCGTGGTGGGCAGATATTGCGGCCACATATACCTTGAGGGTGGAGGGAGACAGCCTTCGCTCCAGCCCCTCTTGGAGAAACTCAAGCACGGACCCGATCGGACATTTCCAGGGGTCTTCTTGGCGGGAAGAGCACCAGGTGACGAAGAGGTTCCACTTCAACGCATAGGCATGCCGAGTGGACTCTGCCCTAGCGGAAGTGATGGTGGCGACCACCGTAGGTGGTAGGCCACTCAAACCTGCCGGGTCCCGTCTAGGAGCCACACGTGGAGGTTCCAAAGGTCGGGACGCGGGTGCCAATGGGTGCCCCGTCTCTGAGTGAGGAGGTCCGGTCTCAGAGGAATAGGCCAGGGAGGGGCTGTCGCAAGGAGAATGAGTTCGGGGAACCAGGTCCGGCCGTGCCAGTACGGGGCGACCAAAAGGACCTGCTCCTTGTCCTCCCTGATCTTGCACAGAAGCTGTGCGAGTAGGCTCACTGGGGGAAACGCATATTTGCGTAGGCCCCGCGGCCAGCTGTGCGCCAGTGCATCCGTGCCGAGCGTGCCCTCGGTCAGGGAATAATACAGGCTGCAGTGGGAAGAGTCGTGGGAGGCAAACAGGTCTACCTGTGCGTCGCCGAACTGTTCCCAAATCAGCTGAACCGTCCGGGGATGGAGTCTCCATTCTCCCGGGAGAGGCTGAAACCGCGAGAGCTCGTCGGCTGCGTGGTTCAGGACTCCCGGAATATGGACAGCACGAAGGGACCTCAGGCGCTTCTGACTCCATAAGACGAGATGGCGGGCGAGTTGAGACATGCGGCGGGAGCGTAGACCGCCCTGGTGGTTGATGTACGCTACTACGGCCGTGTTGTCTGTCCGGACAAGCACATGTTGACCCTTCAGCAACGCTCGAAAGCGGTGCAGGGCGAACCGTACTGCCAGCAACTCGAGGCAATTGACATGCAGGAGGCGCTGGGGTCCTGTCCAGGAGCCCGCGGCTGCTTGTCCATTGCACATGGCACCCCAGCCCGTGGCAGAGGCATCCGTCGATACGACAACATGCCTGGAAACTCGTTCTAAGGGCACACCGGCCCGTAGAAAGCTGAGGTTCGACCACGGGGTGAGTGTCTGTAAGCAGGCCCGAGTCACTTGGATCCGGAGCGTGCCAGACTGCCATGCCCATCTCGGGACTCGATCGCGAAGCCAGTGCTGAAGCGGTCTCATATGAAGCAATCCGAGCGGCGTTACCGCGGCTGCAGATGCCATATGCCCCAGGAGCCTCTGAAAAAGTTTCAGTGGAACCGCATTCTTGCTCTCGATTTGTCGGAGGCAAGTCAGCAGAGACTGCGCGCGCTCGCTCGAAAGCTGCACGTACATGGCGACCGAGTCGATCTCCATACCGAGAAAAGAGATCCTCTGCACTGGGCAGAGTTTGCTCTTCTCCCAGTTGACCCGAAGGCCCAGACGGGTTAAGTGGTGGAGAACCAGATCTCTGTGTCCGCAAACCTGCTCTCGAGAGTGGCCTAGTATGAGCCAGTCGTCGAGGTAGTTCAGGATGCGGACCCCGTGCTGCCAAAGGGGCGCAAGGGCTGCCTCGGCAATCTTCGTGAAGACGCGAGGGGACAGAGATAACCCGAATGGGAGAACTGCGTACTGGTATGCCCGCCCCTCGAAAGCAAACCGTAGGAACGGTCTGTGTCGAGGAAGGATGGAGACATGGAAGTAGGCGTCCTTCAGGTCGATCGCTGCAAACCAATCGTCCGGACGAACGCATTCGAAAAGGCGTTTCGCAGTCAACATCTTGAACGGAAGCCGGTGAAGGGATCGGTTCAAGATGCGAAGGTCCAGGATTGGCCGTAACCCACCGGTTTTCTTGGGTACAATGAAGTAGGGGCTGTAGAACCCCGACCTCATTTCGGCTGGAGGGACAGGCTCGATCGCACCCTTCGCCAGTAGAGTGGCAATCTCCGCACGCATGACGGGGGCATGGGCCCCGGTCACGGTATAGCGGACTCCCCTGTAACGGGGAGGAGCCTGCGCGAACTGAATCGCGTAGCCGAGCCTGATGGTCCGGGCAGCCCAGCGGGACAGCCCCGGAAGCTGAAGCCAGGCTTCCAGAGACTGCACCAACGGGGTCATCCGGACGACAGACGTACCCTGGGTGGGGCAGCGAGGCAGCGTTACCGGCGCGGACAGGGGAGGCTGTTGGGCGTCCCCGGGTCGGAGCACGGTTAACGGCTGCGCCCTGACAGAGGAGACCAGGGAAGGACTCGCGTTCCACTGGGGTCTGCTCTGCCAGGGGGCTGGCGACAGAGAGGGATGCGAGTGGCGAGACCCGAGGGTGGCGCGCACTGTCATCACCGGTCTCTGGGTGCTCAGAGACAGGAACATGAGTTCTTCCCAAGCGCTGCTAGCCCGGGGGCCAGCAGCGGAAGGATTTTCCCCCGGCCCTCCACCGGGGGAAGGAGAGGCCCTGCTACCATCCCCTGGGAAGAACTGGAACCCATCTCTGAGTTGTCCACCTCCATCCTGGCGTTTAACCAGTCTGGGGAGCGGACTGGGCGACATCCTCAACCACCTCCACGGCGCGGCCCAGGTGAAGGCTGCTGCTGGGGCCGGGCGGGAAGAGGGAGGGCGCCCTCGGCGGCGAGCGGACTGAGGCGACTGGGCCGGCGGCTGGTGCAGCAGCTGGCCGCCGGGGCAGTACGTGTTGCAGCCTCAGTCTGCTCTGGGGCGGCCGAGAACTGTTGGGCGCAGTTCTCAGCCGCGCCGCCGAAGAGGCCAGCCTGGGATATGGGTGAGTTGAGGAGGCGGGCCCGCTCAACGTCCTCCACATCACCAGGTAAGGCCTGGTGTTCTCCCGGACCACAGCTGTGGACATCGCCCGACCCAGGGAGCGTGTGGCCACCTTCACCGCCCGGGGGCGGGGTCAGTTGCGGCACGCAGCTCAATGAAGAGCCCTGGGTCGGCTCCACCCTTGTGCATGTGCAAAGGGGCGGCGGCCTGCCCGTAGCACTGCGGGACCACGCCACCGAAGTAGACGAGCCCACAGGCTTTGGGGGGGGTGCTTAGGACAGCCACACCACGCCACGTCAAAGCCCTCTGTGGACACCGTAGTGCGCAACAGAGAGTTCAACAGTGGGGGGGGAGGGGGCCCCAGTGTACCCTAGGCCGCGGCCCCATCAAGGGCAGAGAAGGCGGAGGAGGCCACCAAACGGTCGCGAGAAGCACGGGGACTTCCGGGACCGCGTGATCTCCTCATGCACCCCGGGAGCGAAAGGCATTGGGGGCGGGGCCCAACAGCTGTCGGGTGCCGCCCCCAAAAACCAATCGCGCAACCACGAGCACCCGCGGCTGGGCGGAGTTCCACACCAGCGCGAGACTCGCGGCTGCCCGAGATAACATGGCTGTCAACTTTAGGTCAGATCAGGCAGTGCTGACACACCCGGAGGCGGAGCACAACCTAATCGTCATCCCCAAAGGACTCCAGCCCACCTTGGGATGCGGCGATCGACATCTCACTGCTATCCGGAGCGTGAACTGAACGAACGGGGCGTCAGAGACGGGCCGTAGATTCAATCCAACACTCGCGGAAGCGATGTATGAGAGGGGGGTGTGGCCCGAGGAATGAACGTCGGGGTTCTTAATACCACAGCACCGCCCTCAGGTCACCCTGGCCACCAGCCAAAGTACCATCTCACTCGGGGACGGTAGATTGGGGTGTGGCAGAGGGGACTCTCTCTCCTCACGGAGATCATTGAGTCTCGACCGTGACATCGCGATGGTCACGCCCCCGCAATGGAAACGTGACACATCCGCAAACACTGCCCGTGCGCGCTGAAGCCCAAACACGCTCGAGCAGTGAATGCGTCCTCAGACAGCAGCGGAAAATCGATCGCACCCGGAAGTGCACGGGCGAGCCGTCTTGAAAAAGACGTGCCACGCGCAAGCTCTTTTTGTGAGAGGAAAACCTTGCAGTCGATGCCGAAGCGCCCAGGGAAACACACACCAGCTGTCAGGCGGACCACTGCACAGATCAGCAGGCAGGAAGTATGCGATCACTGGAACGCGCCGTCACACCAACACCGACTGGAAAGCTGCTCGTCTCGAAGAAGCTGACAGAGTCTCAGAAGGCTGTAGGAGTGAAGAGGTAGGTACTCTTGGCTCCGAAAGCAGAAACATAATGCGATATTGCCTCGTACTTCCTTATATACTCACGCAGTGAGGCGGAGCTACGTATGCAAATTCCGCATGCCCCATGGCATTGGCACGCCATTGGGCGTTTTCTCAAAACTCGAAGTTGATAGGCTTCTAAGCGAAACCCCCATTCGTTAGTCACTAACGTTACGTCGTAGTGACTGAACGAAAGGGAACAGAAGGGAAGTTAATGAGTGACTTTTTGACCTTTGGGACAAAAATTTGTTCAATAGGTCAAATATGGACTTTGTACAGCCATAATATGTAAAAAAAAAATTAAAAAAATTTTTAAACTTTTGTAGACCTTTTAGGTACTTATTAGAAACAGAAGGAAAATCAATGAGTGACTTTTTGACCTTTGGGACAAAAATGTGTTCAGTAGGTCAAACATGGACTTCTGTACAGCCATAATATGTAAAAACAAAACAAAAACAAAAAAACAAAAAACAAAAAAAACATTTAAACCTTTTTTAGACCTGTAAGCTACTTATTGGAATCAGAAGGGAAATCAATGAGTGACTTTTTGACCTTGGGAACAAAAATTTCTTCAGTAGGTCAAATATGGACTTTGTAAAGCCATAATATGTGAAAAAAATAAAAAAATAAAAATAATGTAAAACCTTTTGTAGACCTTTTAGCTACTTATTGGAATCAGAAGGGAAATCAATGAGTGACTTTTTGACCTTTGGGACAAAAATTTGTTCAGTAGGTCAAATATGGACTTCTTGTACAGCCATAATATGTAAAAAAAAAAAAAAAAAAAAAAAAATTTTAAACCTTTTTTAGACCTGTAAGCTACTTATTGGAATCAGAAGGGAAATCAATGAGTGTCTTTTTGACCTCTGGGACAAAACTATGTTCAGTAGGTCAAATATGGACTTCTGTACAGCCATATTATGTAAAATAAATAAATAAATAAATAAATAATAATATATATAATTTAAACATTTTTTAGACCTGTAAGCTACTTATTGGAATCAGAAGGGAAAACAATGAGTGTCTTTTTGACCCCTGGGACAAAAGTATGTTCAGTAGGTCAAATATGGACTTCTGTACAGCCATAATATGTAAAAAAAAAAAAAAAAAAAAAAAAAAAAAAAAAAATTTAAAACTTTTGTAGACCTTTTAGGTACTTATTAGAAACAGAAGGAAAATCAATGAGTGACTTTTTGACCTTTGGGACAAACATTTGTTCAGTAGGTCAAATATGGACTTCTGTACAGCCATATTCTGTAAAAAAAAAAAAAAAAAAATTTATATATATATATATATATATATATTAAACCTTTTGTAGACCTTTTAGGTACTTATTAGAAACAGAAGGGAAGTCAATGAGTGACTTTTTGACCTTTGGGACAAAAATTTGTTCAGTAGGTCAAATATGGACTTTGTACAGCCATAATATGTAAAAAAAAAAAAAAAAAAAAAAAAAACTTTTGTAGACCTTTTAGCTACTAATTGGAACCAGAAGGAAAGTCAATGAGTGACTTTTTGACCTTTGGGACAAACATTTGTTCAGTAGGTCAAATATGGACTTTGTACAGCCATAATATGTAAAAACAAAACAAAAACAAAAAAACAAAAAACAAAAAACAAAAAACAAAAAACAAAAAAAAACATTTAAACCTTTTTTAGACCTGTAAGCTACTTATTGGAATCAGAAGGGAAATCAATGAAAAAAAAAAAAAAAAATTAAAAACTTTTGTAGACCTTTTAGGTACTTATTAGAAACAGAAGGAAAATCAATGAGTGACTTTTTGACCTTTGGGACACAAAATTTGTTCAGTAGGTCAAAAATGGACTTCTGTACAGCCATAATATGTAAAAAAAAAAAAAAAAAAAAAAAAAAAAAAATTAAAAACTTTTGTAGACCTTTTAGGTACTTATTAGAAACAGAAGGGAAGTCAATGAGTGACTTTTTGACCTTTGGGACAAAAATTTGTTCAATAGGTCAAATATGGAGTTTGTACAGCCATAATATGTAAAAAAAGTAAAAATAAAATTTTTTAAACTTTTGTAGACGTTTTAGCTACTAATTGGAATAAGAAGGGAAGTCAATGAGTGACTTTTTGACCTTTGGGACAAACATTTGTTCAGTAGGTCAAATATGGACTTTGTACAGCCATAATATGTTAAAAAAAAATATATAAAAAAATGTAAAATCTTTTGTAGACGTTTTAGCTACTAATTGGAACCAGAAGGGAAGTCAATGAGTGACTTTTTGACTTTTGGGACAAAAATTTGTTCAGTAGGTCAAATATGGACTTCTTGTACAGCCATAATATATAAAAAAAATAATAATAATTATTAAACCTTTTTTAGACCTGTAAGCCTACTGATTGGAATCAGAAGGGAAATCAATGAGTGACTTTTTTTGACCTTTGGGACAAAAATATGTTCAGTAGGTCAAATATGGACTTCTGTACAGCAATAATATGTAAAAAAAAAAAAAAAAATATATATATATATATATATATATATATATATATATATATATATATATATATATATATATATATATATATATATATATATATATATATATATATATATATATATATATATACATATATATATATACATATATATATATACATATATATATATATATATATATATATATATATATATATATATATATATATATATATATATATATATATATATATATATATATATATATATATATATATATATATATTAAACCTTTTGTATACCTTTTAGCTACTAATTGGAACCAGAAGGGAAGTCAATGAGTGACTTTTTGACCTTTGGGACAAACATTTGTTCAGTAGGTCAAATATGGACTTCTTGTGCAGCCATAAAATGTAAAACAAAAAAAAAAAAATTTCGACCTTTTAGCTGCTTATTGGAATCAGAAGGGAAATCAGAGAGTGACTTTTTGACCTTTGGGACAAAAATTTGTTCAGTAGGTCAAATATGGACTTCTTGTACAGCCATAATAGGTAAAAAAAAAAAAAAGTTAAACTTTTTTAGACCTGTAAGCTACTTATTGGAATCAGAAGGGAAATCAATGAGTGTCTTTTTGACCTCTGGGACAAAAGTATGTTCAGTAGGTCATATATGGACTTCTGTACAGCCATATTATGTAAAATAAAGAAATAAATAAATAAAAATATATATATAATTTAAACCTTTTTTAGACCTGTAAGCTACTTATTGGAATCAGAAGGAAAATCAATGAGTGACTTTTTGACCTTTGGGACAAAAATTTGTTCAGTAGGTCAAAAATGGACTTCTGTACAGCCATAATATGTATAAAAAAAAAAAAAAAAAAAAAAAAAAAAAATTAAAAACTTTTGTAGACCTTTTAGGTACTTATTAGAAACAGAAGGGAAGTTAATGAGTGACTTTTTGACCTTTGGGACAAAAATTTGTTCAATAGGTCAAATATGGACTTTGTACAGCCATAATATGTAAAAAAAAAATTCAAAAAAATTTAAAACTTTTGTAGACCTTTTAGGTACTTATTAGAAACAGAAGGAAAATCAATGAGTGACTTTTTGACCTTTGGGACAAAAATTTGTTCAGTAGGTCAAACATGGACTTCTGTACAGCCATTACATGTAAAAAAAAAAAAAATTTTATATATATATATATATATA
>NC_137115.1:22553580-22678580 GCF_949357685.1 Gobio gobio | reverse complement strand
ACCTGTAAGCTACTTATTGGAATCAGAAGGGAAATCAATGAAATTTCTTTTTTAAAAAATTAAAAACTTTTGTAGACCTTTTAGGTACTTATTAGAAACAGAAGGAAAATCAATGAGTGACTTTTTGACCTTTGGGACAAAAATTTGTTCAGTAGGTCAAAAATGGACTTCTGTACAGCCATAATATGTAAAAAAAAAAATAAAAAAAAAATTTCAAACTTTTGTAGACCTTTTAGGTACTTATTAGAAACAGAAGGGAAGTTAATGAGTGACTTTTTGACCTTTGGGAAAAAAATTTGTTCAATAGGTCAAATATGGACTTTGTACAGCCATAATATGTAAAAAAAAAAATTAAAAAAAAATTAAAACTTTTGTAGACCTTTTAGGTACTTATTAGAAACAGAAGGAAAATCAATGAGTGACTTTTTGACCTTTGGGACAAAAATGTGTTCAGTAGGTCAAACATGGACTTCTGTACAGCCATAATATGTAAAAACAAAACAAAAACAAAAAAACAAAAAACTAAAAAAACATTTAAACCTTTTTTAGACCTGTAAGCTACTTATTGGAATCAGAAGGGAAATCAATGAGTGACTTTTTGACCTTGGGAACAAAAATTTCTTCAGTAGGTAAAATATGGACTTTGTAAAGCCATAATATGTGAAAAAAATAAAAAAATTAAAATAATGTAAAACCTTTTGTAGACCTTTTAGCTACTTATTGGAATCAGAAGGGAAATCAATGAGTGACTTTTTGACCTTTGGGACAAAAATTTGTTCAGTAGGTCAAATATGGACTTCTTGTACAGCCATAATATGTAAAAAAAAAAAAAAAAAAAAAAAAAATTTTAAACCTTTTTTAGACCTGTAAGCTACTTATTGGAATCAGAAGGGAAATCAATGAGTGTCTTTTTGACCTCTGGGACAAAACTATGTTCAGTAGGTCAAATATGGACTTCTGTACAGCCATATTATGTAAAATAAATAAATAAATAAATAAATAAATAATATATATAATTTAAACATTTTTTAGACCTGTAAGCTACTTATTGGAATCAGAAGGGAAAACAATGAGTGTCTTTTTGACCCCTGGGACAAAAGTATGTTCAGTAGGTCAAATATGGACTTCTGTACAGCCATAATATGTAAAAAAAAAAAAAAAAAAAAAAAAAAATTTAAAACTTTTGTAGACCTTTTAGGTACTTATTAGAAACAGAAGGAAAATCAATGAGTGACTTTTTGACCTTTGGGACAAAAATTTGTTCAGTAGGTCAAACATGGACTTCTGTACAGCCATTACATGTAAAAAAATATATATATATATATATTAAACCTTTTGTAGACCTTTTAGATACTAATTGGAACCAGATGGGAAGTCAATGAGTGACTTTTTGACCTTTGGGACAAAATTTGTTCAGTAGGTCAAATATGGACTTTGTACAGCCATAATATGAAAAAAAAAAAAAAAAAATTAAAAACTTTTGTAGACCTTTTAGCTACTAATTGGAACCAGAAGGAAAGTCAATGAGTGACTTTTTGACCTTTGGGACAAACATTTGTTCAGTAGGTCAAATATGGACTTTGTACAGCCATAATATGTAAAAACAAAACAAAAACAAAAAAACAAAAAACAAAAAAAACATTTAAACCTTTTTTAGACCTGTAAGCTACTTATTGGAATCAAAAGGGAAATCAATGAGTGACTTTTTGACCTTTGGAACAAAAATTTCTTCAGTAGGTCAAATATGGACTTTGTAAAGCCATAATATGTGAAAAAAATAAAAAAATTAAAATAATGTAAAACCTTTTGTAGACCTTTTAGCTACTTATTGGAGCCAGAAGGAAAGTCAATGAGTGACTTTTTGACCTTTGGGACAAAAATTTGTTCAGAAGGTCAAATTTGGACTTCTTGTAGAGCCATTATATGTGAAAAAAATTAAAAAATAAAAATAATGTAAAACCTTTTGTAGACCTTTTAGCTACTTATTGGAACCAGAAGGAAAGTCAATGAGTGACTTTTTGACCTTTGGGACAAAAATTTGTTCAGAAGGTCTAATTTGGACTTCTTGTAGAGCCATTATATGTGAAAAAAATTAAAAAATAAAAATAATGTAAAACCTTTTGTAGACCTTTTAGCTACTTATTGGAACCTGAAGGGAAATCAATGAGTGTCTTTTTGACCTCTGGGACAAAAGTATGTTCAATAGGTCAAATATGGACTTCTGTACAGCCTTATTATGTAAAAATAAAAATAAATAAAAAATATTAAACCGTTTGTAGACCTTTTAGCTACTAATTGGAACCAGAAGGAATGTCAATGAGTGACTTTTTGACCTTTTGGGACAAAAATTTGTTCAGTAGGTCAAATATGGACTTCTTGCACAGCCATAATATGTAAACAAAAAAACAAAACAAAAAACAAAAAAAAACATTGGAATAAGAAGGGAAATCAAGGAGTGACTTTTTGACCTTTGGGACAAACATTTGTTCAGTTGGTCAAATATGGACTTCTGTACAGCCATATTATGTAAAATAAATAAATAAATAAATAAATAAAAATATATATAATTTAAACCTTTTTTAGACCTGTAAAGTACTTATTGGAATCAGAAGGGAAATCAATCTTTTTGACCTCTGGGACAAAAGTATGTTCAGTAGGTCAAATATGGACTTCTGTACAGCCATAATATGTAAAAAAAAAAAAAAAAAAAAAAAAAAAAAAAAAAAAAAAAAATATATATATATATATATATATATATATATATATATATATATATATATATATATATATATATATATATATATATATATATATATATATATTAAACCTTTTGTATACCTTTTAGCTACTAATTGGAACCAGAAGGGAAGTCAATGAGTGACGTTTTGACCTTTGGGACAAAAATTTGTTCAGTAGGTCAAATATGGACTTCTTGTACAGCCATAATATGTAAAAAAAAAAAAAAAAATGTTAAACTTTTTTAGACCTGTAAGCTACTTATTGGAATCAGAAGGGAAATCAATGAGTGTCTTTTTGACCTCTGGGACAAAAGTATGTTCAGTAGGTCTTATATGGACTTCTGTACAGCCATATTATGTAAAATAAATAAATAAATACAAATATATATAATTTAAACCTTTTTTAGACCTGTAAGCTACTTATTGGAATCAGAAGGGAAATCAATGAGTGTCTTTTTGACCTCTGGGACAAAAGTATGTTCAGTAGGTCAAATATGGACTTCTTGTACAGCCATAAAATGTTAAAAAAAATAAAATAAAATAAAAAATAAAATAAAAAAAACTTTTTTAGACCTGTAAGCTACTTATTGGAATCAGAAGGGAAATCAATGAGTGACTTTTTGACCTTTGGGACAAAAATTTGTTCAGTAGGTCAAATATGGACTTTGTATAGCCATAATATGTTAAAAAAATATATATTTAAAAAAATTAAAACCTTTTGTAGACGTTTTAGCTACTAATTTGAACCAGAAGGGAAGTCAATGAGTGACTTTTTGACTTTTGGGACAAAAATTTGTTCAGTAGATCAAATATGGACTTCTTGTATAGCCATAAAATGTAAAAAAATAATAAAAAAAATTAAAAATAAAAAAACTTTTTTAGACCTGTAAGCTACTTATTGGAATCAGAAGGGAAATCAATGAGTGACTTTTTGACCTTTGGGACAAACATTTGTTCAGTAGGTCAAATATGGTCTTTGTACAGCCATAATATGTAAAAAAAAAAAAAAAAAAAAATTTTTAAACTTTTGTAGACCTTTTAGGTACTTATTAGAAACAGAAGGAAAATCAATGAGTGACTTTTTGACCTTTGGGACAAAAATTTGTTCAGTAGTTCAAACATGGACTTCTGTACAGCCATAATATGTAAAAAAAAAAAAAAAAAAAAATTTAAAAACTTTTGTAGACCTTTTAGGTACTTATTGGAAAAAGAAGGAAAATCAATGAGTGACTTTTTGACCTTTGGGACAAAAATTTGTTCAGTAGGTCAAATATGGACTTCTTGTACAACCATAATATGTAAACAAAAAAAAACCAAAAAAAAACAAAAAAAACATTGGAATCAGAAGGGAAATCAATGAGTGACTTTTTGACCTTTGGGACAAACATTTGTTCAGTAGGTCAAATATGGACTTCTGTACAGCCATATTATGTAAAATAAATAAATAAATAAATAAAAATATTTATAATTTAAACCTTTTTTAGACCTGTAAGCTACTTATTGGAATCAGAAGGGAAATCAATCTTTTTGACCTCTGGGACAAAAGTATGTTCAGTAGGTCAAATATGGACTTTGTACAGCCATAATATGTGAGAATAAAAAAAAATAAAAAAAAATTAAAACCTTCTGTAGACGTTTTAGCTACTAATTGGAACCAGAGGGGATGTCAATGAGTGACTTTTTGAACTTTGGGACAAAAAATTGTTCAGTAGGTCAATATGGACTTTGTACAGCCATAATATGTTTTTAAAAAAAACAAAAAAACAATTAAAACCTTTTGTAGACCTTTTAGGTACTTATTGGAACCAGAAGGAAAGTCAATGAGTGACTTTTTAACCTTTGGGAAAAAAATTTGTTCAGTACGTCAAATATGGACTTCTTGTACAGCCATAAAATGTAAAAAAAAAAAAAAAAAAAAAAAATTAATTAAAATAAATAAACTTTTTTAGACCTGTAAGCTACTTATTGGAATCAGAAGGGAAATCAATGAGTGACTTTTTGACCTTTGGGACAAAAATTTGTTCAGTAGGTCAAATATGGACTTCTTGTACAGCCATAATATGTAAAAAAAAAAAAAATGTTAAACCTTTTTTAGACCTGTAAGCTACTTATTGGAATCAGAAGTGAAATCAATGAGTGTCTTTTTGACCTCTGGGACAAAAGTATGTTCAGTAGGTCAAATATGGACTTCTGGACAGCCATATTATGTAAAATAAATAAATAAATAAATAAAAATACATATAATTTAAACCTTTTTTAGACCTGTAAGCTACTTATTGGAATCATAATTGTCTTTTTGACCTCTGGGACAAAAATTTGTTCAGTAGGTCAAATATGGACTTCTTGTACAGCCATAATATGTATAAAAAAATAATAATAATAAAAATAATATATATATATATATATATATATATATATATATATATATATATATATATATATATATATATATATATATATATATTAAACATTGTGTAGACCTTTTAGCTACTAATTGGAACCAGAAGGGATGTCAATGAGTGACTTTCTGACCTTTGGAACAAAAATTTGTTCAGTAGGTCAAATATGGACTTTGTACAGCCATAATATGTATTTAAAAAAAAAAAAAAAAAAAAAAAAAAAAATATTAAAACCTTTTTTAGACCTGTAAAATACGTATTGGAATCAGAAGGGAAATCAATGAGTGACTTTTTTACCTTTGGGACAAAAATATGTTCAGTAGGTCAAATATGGACTTCTTGTACATATTTTTTGTACAATTTTTTTTTTAATTAAAACCCTTTGTAGACGTTTTAGCTACTAATTTGAACCAGAAGACAAAAATTTGTTCAGTAGGTCAAATATGGACTTTGTACAGCCATAATATGTATTAAAAAAAAAAAAATCTAAACCTTTTTTAGACCTTTAAGCTACTTATTGGAAACAGAAGGGAAATCAATGAGTGGCTATTTTTACCTTTGGGCCAAGAATATGTTTCGAAGGTCAAATATAGACTTCTGTACAGCCATAACACGTCAATTTTTTTTTTAAACCTTTTGTGGAACTTTTGGCAAGTAATGGGAATAAGAAGGGAAGTCCATGAGTATGTATATTAAATTAGTGTTTATGGACTCTTGTAACAAAAATATATTTAGTAGGTCAAATATGGACTTCTTGTAGAGCCATCTCATATAAAAAAAATATTAAAAAATGAAAACCTTTTGTAGACCTGTAAGCTACTAATTGAATCAGAAGGGAAGTCAATGAGTGACTTTTTATGTGAGTGACCAAATGAGTGACCAAAAATATGTTCAGTAGGTTAAATATGGACTTCTGGATAGCCATAACATGTAAAAAAAAGTTAAAACACCTTTTGAGGAACTTTTGGCTGGTATTTGGATTCAGAAGGGAAGTCAATGAGTGTGTATAGTAAGTTAGTGTTTAAGGAGTCTTAGGCCAAAAACATGTTCAATAGGTCAAATATGGACTTCTGTATTTTGCATTGCTTTGCATTCAAAAGATGAATTCATTGAAAAGATTAATGCTTTTGCGTTGCACTGCATACAAGAACTCGGTGTGCATTGAAGAGACAAGGGATTTTGCATTGCATCCAAGAACTCTGTGTGTATTGAAGAAATTAGTGGGTTTGCACTGCAATGCATACAAAACGCAATGTGCATTGAATGGATTAGTGATTTTGCATTGCATTGCATTCAAGAACTTGGTGTGCATGTAAGAGAATAGTGCTTTTGCATCGCAATGCATACAAAACGCATTACGCATTACGCATCACACACAATAGATTAGTGCGTTTGCATTGTATAGCATTAAAAAAAACTTGTGCATTGACGAGATAAATACATTTGCATTGCATACAAGACGTGTGCATTGACGAGATTAGTGCTTTTGCATTGCATTGCATATAAGAACTTTTTGTGCATTGAAGAGAATAGTGACTTTGCATTGCATTGCATTCAAGAACTCGTTGTGCATTTAAGAAAATAATGGTTTTACATTGCAATGCATACTAAAATCATTGTGCATTGAAGAGACAAGTGATTTTGCATTGCAATGCATACAGAACTCATTGTGAATTGAGAGATGTGCTGTTGCATCGTATATAAGAACTTGTTGTGCATTGAAGAGACAAGTGCTTTTGCATTGCATTGCATATAAAAACTTTTTGTGCATTGAAGAGACAAGTGATTTTGCATTGCATTCAAGAACTCGGTGTACATTGAAGAGACAAGTGATTTTGTATTGCATTGCATTAAAACACTCGGTGTGCGTTGACAAGATTAGTGCGTTTGCATTACATCGCAATAAAAAAAACTTGTACTTTGATCAGATTAGTGCTTTTTAATTGCAATGCATACAAGACTCGTTGTGTATTGAATAGATAAGTACTTTTGCATTGCATTGCATATAAGAACTTTTTGAGCATTGAAGAGACAAGTGATTTTGAACTGCATTGCATTCAAGAACTCGTTGTGCATTGAAGAGAAAAGTGATTTTGTATTGCATTGCATTCAAAAACTCGGTGTGCATTGAAAGGAATAGTGGTTTTGCATTGCAATGCATACAAAATGCATTGTGCATTTAATATATTAGTGCTTTTGCATTGCAATGCACACTAAACACATTGTGCATTGAATAGATTAGTGCGTTTGCATTGCATAGCATTAAAAAAACTTGTGAATTTACGAGTTAGTTCTTTTGTTTTGCAATGCATACTAAACTCATTGTTCATTGAAGAAACAAGTGATTTTGCATTGCAATGAATACAGAACTTATTGTGCATGAGAGAGATGTGATTTTGCATTGCGTTCAAGAACTCGTTGTGCATTGAAGAGAAAAGTGATTTTGTATTGCAATGCATACCAAACGCATAGTGCATTGAATAGATTAGTGCGTTTTCATTGCATCGCAATAAAAAAAACGTGTGCTTTGACCAGATTAGTGCTTTTGCATTGCAATGCATACAAGAACTCGTTGTGCATTGAAGAGAATAGTGGTTTTGCATTGCAATGCATACAAAACACATTGTGCATTGAAGAGACAAGTGATTTTGCATTGCATTCAAGAACTCGGTGTGCATTAAAGAGACAAGTGATTTTGTATTGCATTCAAAAACTCGGTGTGCATTGAAGAGAATAGTGGATTTTGCATTGCAATGCATACTAAACTCATTGTGCATTGAAGAGACAAGTGATTTTGCATTGCATATAAGAACTTTTTGTGCATTGAAGAGACAAGTGATTTTGCATTGCATTCAAGAACTCGGTGTGCATTGAAGAGACAAGTGATTTTGCATTGCATCGCATTAAAAAACATTTGTGCATTGACGAGATTAGTGCTCTTGCATTGCATTGCATATAAGAACTTTTTGTGCATTGAAGAGACAAGTGATTTTGCATTGCATTCAAGAACTCGGTGTGCATTGAAGAGACAAGTGATTTTGCTTTGCATCGCATTAAAAAACATTTGTGCATTGACGAGATTAGTGCTCTTGCATTTCATTGCATAGAGGAACTTTTTGTGCATTGAAGAGACAAGTGATTTTGCATTGCATATAAGAACTTTTTGTGCATTGAAGAGACAAGTGATTTTGCATTGCAATGCATACTAAACTCATTGTGCATTGAAGAGACAAGTGGTTTTGCATTGCATATAAGAACTTTTTGTGCATTGAAGAGACAAGTGATTTTACATTGCATTTAAGAACTCGGTGTGCATTGAAGAGACAAGTGATTTTGTATTGCATTGCATTCAAAAACACTTGTGCATTGACGAGAATAGTGGTTTTGCATTGCATTGCATATAAGAACTTTTTGTGCATTGAAGAGACAAGTGATTTTGCATTGCATTCAAGAACTCGGTGTGCATTGAAGAGAATAGTGGATTTTGCATTGCAATGCATACTAAACTCATTGTGCATTGAAGAGACAAGTGATTTTGCATTGCATATAAGAACTTTTTGTGCATTGAAGAGACAAGTGATTTAGCATTGCATTAAAGAACTCGGTGTGCATTGAAGAGACAAGGGATTTTGTATTGCATTCAAAAACTCGGTGTGCATTGAAGAGAATAGTGGATTTTGCATTGCAATGCATACTAAACTCATTGTGCATTGAAGAGACGTGATTTTGCATTGCATATAAGAACTTTTTGTGCATTGAAGAGACAAGTGATTTTGCATTGCATTCAAGAACTCGGTGTGCATTGAAGAGACAAGTGATTTTGCATTGCATCGCATTAAAAAACATTTGTGCATTGACGAGATTAGTGCTCTTGCATTGCATTGCATATAAGAACTTGTTGTGCATTGAATAGACAAGTGATTTTGCATTGCATTCAAGAACTCGGTGTGCATTAAAGAGAATAGTGGTTTTGCATTGCAATGCATACTAAACTCATTGTGCATTGAAGAGACAAGTGGTTTTGCATTGCATATAAGAACTTTTTGTGCATTGAAGAGACAAGTGATTTTGCATTGCATTCAAGAAATCGGTGTGCATTGAAGAGACAAGTGATTTTGCATTGCATCGCAATAAAAAAAACTTGTGCTTTGACCAGATTAGTGCTTTTGCATTGCAAGCATACAATACTTTTTTTGCATTTAAGAGACAAGTGATTGCATTCAAGAACTCGTTGTGCATTGAAGAGACAAGTCATTTTGTATTGCATTGCATTAAAAAATTCGGTGTTTATTGAAGAGAATAGTGGTTTTGCATTGCAATGCATACAAAACACATTGTGCATTGAATAGATTAGTGCGTTTGCATTGCATCGCAATAAAAAAAACTTGTGCTTTGACCAGATTAGTGCTTTTGCATTGCAATGCATACAATACTTTTTTTGCATTGAAGAGACAAGTGATTTTGCATTGCATTGCATTCAAGAACTCGGTGTGCATTTAAGAGAATAGTGGTTTTGCATTGCAATGCACACAAAACACATTGTTCATTGAATAGATTAGTGCTTTTGCATTGCAATGCATACTAAACTCATTGTGCATTGAAGAGACAAGTTATTTTGCATTGCATCGCAGTAAAAAAAACTTGTGCTTTGACCATATTAGTGCTTTTGCATTGCAATGCATACAAGACTTTTTTTTGCATTGAAGAGACAAGTGATTGCATTCAAGAACTCGTTGTGCATTGAAGAGACAAGTGATTTTGCATTGCATTGCATTCAAAAACACTTGTGCATTGACGAGAATAGTGGTTTTGCATTGCATTGCATGTAAGAACTTTTTGTGCATTGAAGAGACAAGTGATTTTGCATTGCATTCAAGAACTCGGTGTGCATTGAAGAGAATAGTGGATTTTGCATTGCAATGCATACTAAACTCATTGTGCATTGAAGAGACAAGTGATTTTGCATTGCATATAAGAACTTTTTGTGCATTGAAGAGACAAGTGATTTAGCATTGCATTAAAGAACTCGGTGTGCATTGAAGAGACAAGGGATTTTGTATTGCATTCAAAAACTCGGTGTGCATTGAAGAGAATAGTGGATTTTGCATTGCAATGCATACTAAACTCATTGTGCATTGAAGAGACGTGATTTTGCATTGCATATAAGAACTTTTTGTGCATTGAAGAGACAAGTGATTTTGCATTGCATTCAAGAACTCGGTGTGCATTGAAGAGACAAGTGATTTTGCATTGCATCGCATTAAAAAACATTTGTGCATTGACGAGATTAGTGCTCTTGCATTGCATTGCATATAAGAACTTTTTGTGCATTGAATAGACAAGTGATTTTGCATTGCATTCAAGAACTCGGTGTGCATTAAAGAGAATAGTGGTTTTGCATTGCAATGCATACTAAACTCATTGTGCATTGAAGAGACAAGTGGTTTTGCATTGCATATAAGAACTTTTTGTGCATTGAAGAGACAAGTGATTTTGCATTGCATTCAAGAAATCGGTGTGCATTGAAGAGACAAGTGATTTTGCATTGCATCGCAATAAAAAAAACTTGTGCTTTGACCAGATTAGTGCTTTTGCATTGCAAGCATACAATACTTTTTTTGCATTTAAGAGACAAGTGATTGCATTCAAGAACTCGTTGTGCATTGAAGAGACAAGTCATTTTGTATTGCATTGCATTAAAAAATTCGGTGTTTATTGAAGAGAATAGTGGTTTTGCATTGCAATGCATACAAAACACATTGTGCATTGAATAGATTAGTGCGTTTGCATTGCATCGCAATAAAAAAAACTTGTGCTTTGACCAGATTAGTGCTTTTGCATTGCAATGCATACAATACTTTTTTGGCATTGAAGAGACAAGTGATTTTGCATTGCATTGCATTCAAGAACTCGGTGTGCATTGAAGAGACAAGTGATTTTGTATTGCATTCAAAAACTCGGTGTGCATTGAAGAGAATAGTGGATTTTGCATTGCAATGCATACTAAACTCATTTTGCATTGAACAGATTAGTGCTTTTGCAATGCATTGAATAATTAACTTTTTGTGCATTGAAGAGACAAGTGATTTTGCATTGCATTGCTTTCAAGAACTCGGTGTGCATTTAAGAGAATAGTGGTTTTGCATTGCAATGCACACAAAACACATTGTTCATTGAATAGATTAGTGCTTTTGCATTGCAATGCATACTAAACTCATTGTGCATTGAAGAGACAAGTTATTTTGCATTGCATCGCAATAAAAAAAACTTGTGCTTTGACCATATTAGTGCTTTTGCATTGCAATGCATACAAGACTTTTTTTGCATTGAAGAGACAAGTGATTGCATTCAAGAACTCGTTGTGCATTGAAGAGACAATTTATTTTGTATTGCATTGCATTCAAACACTCGGTGTGCATTGAAGAGAATAGTGATTTTGCATTGCATTGCATATAAGAACTTTTTGTGCATTGAAGAGACAAGTGATTTTGCATTGCATTCAAGAACTCGGTGTGCATTTAAGAGAATAGTGGTTTTGCATTGCAATGCACACAAAACACATTGTTCATTGAATAGATTAGTGCGTTTGCATTGCATAGCATTAAAAAAACCTGTGAATTGACGAGATTAGTGCTTTTGCATTGCAATGCATACTAAACTCATTGTGCATTGAAGAGACAAGTGATTTTGCATTTCTTTGCATTCAAGAACTCGGTGTGCATTGAAGAGACAAGTGATTTTGCTTTGCATCGCATTAAAAAACATTTGTGCATTGACGAGATTAGTGCTCTTGCATTTCATTGCATAGAGGAACTTTTTGTGCATTGAAGAGACAAGTGATTTTGCATTGCATTCAAGAACTCGGTGTGCATTAAAGAGAATAGTGGTTTTGCATTGCAATGCATACTAAACTCATTGTGCATTGAAGAGACAAGTGGTTTTGCATTGCATATAAGAACTTTTTGTGCATTGAAGAGACAAGTGATTTTACATTGCATTCAAGAACTCGGTGTGCATTGAAGAGACAAGTGATTTTGTATTGCATTGCATTCAAAAACACTTGTGCATTGACGAGAATAGTGGTTTTGCATTGCATTGCATATAAGAACTTTTTGTGCATTGAAGAGACAAGTGATTTTGCATTGCATTCAAGAACTCGGTGTGCATTGAAGAGAATAGTGGATTTTGCATTGCAATGCATACTAAACTCATTGTGCATTGAAGAGACAAGTGATTTTGCATTGCATATAAGAACTTTTTGTGCATTGAAGAGACAAGTGATTTTGCATTGCATTAAAGAACTCGGTGTGCATTGAAGAGACAAGGGATTTTGTATTGCATTCAAAAACTCGGTGTGCGTTGAAGAGAATAGTGGATTTTGCATTGCAATGCATACTAAACTCATTGTGCATTGAAGAGACAAGTGATTTTGCATTTTATTCAAAAACTCGGTGTGCATTGAAGAGACAAGTGATTTTGCATTGCATCGCATTAAAAAACATTTGTGCATTGACGAGATTAGTGCTCTTGCATTGCATTGCATATAATAACTTTTTGTGCATTGAATAGACAAGTGATTTTGCATTGCATTCAAGAACTCGGTGTGCATTAAAGAGAATAGTGGTTTTGCATTGCAATGCATACTAAACTCATTGTGCATTGAAGAGACAAGTGGTTTTGCATTGCATCGCAATAAAAAAAACTTGTGCTTTGACCAGATTAGTGCTTTTGCATTGCAAGCATACAATACTTTTTTTGCATTTAAGAGACAAGTGATTGTATTCAAGAACTCGTTGTGCATTGAAGAGACAAGTCATTTTGTATTGCATTGCATTAAAAAATTCGGTGTTTATTGAAGAGAACAGTGGTTTTGCATTGCAATGCATACAAAACACATTGTGCTTTGACCAGATTAGTGCTTTTGCATTGGAATGCATACAATACTTTTTTTGCATTGAAGAGACAAGTGATTATGCATTGCATTGCATTCAAAAACTCGGTGTGCATTGAAGAGAATAGTGGATTTTGCATTGCAATGCATACTAAACTCATTGTGCATTGAACAGATAAGTGCTTTTGCAATGCATTGAATAATGAACTTTTTGTGCATTGAAGAGACAAGTGATTTTGCATTGCATTGCTTTCAAGAACTCGGTGTGCATTTAAGAGAATAGTGGTTTTGCATTGCAATGCACACAAAACACATTGTTCATTGAATAGATTAGTGCTTTTGCATTGCAATGCATACTAAACTCATTGTGCATTGAAGAGACAAGTTATTTTGCATTGCATCGCAATAAAAAAACTTGTGCTTTGACCATATTAGTACTTTTGCATTGCAATGCATACAATACTTTTTTTGCATTGAAGAGACAAGTGATTTTGCATTGCATTGCATTCAAGAACTCGTTGTGCATTGAAGAGACAAGTGATTTTGCATTTCTTTGCATTTAAGAACTCGGTGTGCATTGAAATTATTAGTGCTGTTGCATTGCATTAGATATAAAAAAACATTTTTTGCATTGAAGAGACAAGTGATTTTGCAGTGCATAACATAACTGATAAGTGCTTTTGCATTAGCAAGTGCATGGCAACATCTGTCTATTCAAAAGGTATATCTCCTCAATGCACCTCGGAATGAGTTGTCTTGCCAGGAGTAATCCTTAATGCGGGGACGCAGATAATTATGTCCTGTTGAACATCTTTCTCACCGACGAATCCTCAAACATAAAATGTCTTATAATTCCCTTTGACTCATCATGTTAAATCAGCCGGAACGTAGTACATTATGACCAATTGAACATGTTTATGGCCGATGAGTCCTCAAATATTAAATTACTATAAATACTCATTGTCTCCTCACGTTACATCAAGCCAAACAGTCTCCTTGAACATTGACTTACTATCCATACTTTTTGACTCTAAGCATTAAATTAGTCTATATTTGACCTACTGAACTTATTTCTGGCCGAAGGGTTCACAAAAGGTTATTTTCTATATTTTCTACATATTCTCATAGACTCCTTTTGATGGTGAATCAGTAGTCCATATTTGACCCGCAGACCATATTTTTTTTCGTCCTTGAACATTGACTTACTATCCATACTCATTGACTCATTCTTATGTTACATCAGGTTCTAATGTACGGCTGTTGTAACATTGAAGTCAATGAGTAGTATTAAATCAGTTTTCAAGGACACTTTGGTAAAAAAAAAATGGACTATGGCTGATTTATCATCATAAAGAGTCTATAATTGTGTATTGAAACTTAATTTACATGTTATTGCTAAACAGAAGTCCATATTTGACCTACTGAACATGTTTCTGGCCAAGGTGTCTAAAAAGGTTTTCAACTATATACTCTCAATGATTATCATCATAAAGAGTCTATAATTGTGTATTGAAACTTAATTTACATGTTATTGCTAAACAGAAGTCCATATTTGACCTACTGAACATATTTTTTGCCAAAGGGTTCACAAAGGTTTCTATTTGCTATATATTTTCATAGACCCCTTTTGATATTAAATCAGACATACAGTATACATATGACCAACTGAACAAATTTCTGGCCTCGATCATGAACTTACTATACATACTCATTGACTTCCCTTCTGATTCCCTTTTGTGGACAAAGGGTCAAAAATGGACATATGGACTATGGAGTATCTTATGGACTGATGAATATTCAGACAGAAATATGTTCAGTAGGTCAGTAGGTGTGGTATGGCTGATTTAACATAAGGAGTCTTTGAAAATATATAGTTGAAAATATTGTGTGGACCCCTTGGCCAAAAACATATTCAGAAGGTCAAATATGGACTTCTGTACAGCCATAACATGCAAAAATAAAAACAACATTTTAAAAACCCTTTTGTAGAACTTAGGGACGAAAATATGTCAGCAGGTAAAATGTGGACTTCTGTACACCAGTTCTGTTACATGTAAAAAATAAATAAATAAAAATAAAACCTGTGGACCTTTTAGCCACTAATTGGAATCAGAAGGGACTTTTTTGACCTTTGGGCCAAGAATATGTTCAGTAGGTCAAATATGTTCTGTACAGCCATAGCATGTAAAAAAAAAAGTTTAAATTTTTTAGACCTTTTAGCTACTAATTGGATCAAGAAGGGAAGTCAATGAGTGACTTTTTGACCTTTGGGACAAAAATCGAATCAGTAGATCAAATATGGACTTATGTACAGCCATAACATGTAAAAAAAAAAAAATGTGTAAACCATTTTTGGACCCGTAAGCTACTAATTGGAAGCAGACGGGAAGTCAATGAGTGACTTTTTGACCTTTGGGACAAAAATGTGTTCAGTAGGTCAAATATGGACTTCTGTACAGCCATAATATGTAAAAAAAAATAATAATAAATAAAATAAATTAAAACCTTTTGTAGACCTTTTAGCTACTTATTGGAACCAGAAGGAAAGTCAATGAGTGACTTTTTGACCTTTGGGACAAACATTTGTTCAGTAGGTCAAATATGGACTTCTGTACAGCCATAATATGTAAAAAAATAAATAAATAAATAAAATAAATTTAAACCTTTTGTAGACCTTTTAGCTACTTATTGGAACCAGAAGGGATGTCAATGAGTGACTTTCTGACCTTTGGAACAAAAATTTGTTCATTAGGTCAAATATGGACTTTGGACAGCCATTATGTGTGAATTTTTATTTTTTTAATTAAAACCTTTTGTAGACCTTTTAGCTACTTATTGGAACCAGAAGGAAATTTAGCTACTTATTGGAACCAGAATATGGACTTCTGTACAGCCATAATATGTAAAAAAAATAAATAAATAAATAAAATAAATTTAAACCTTTTGTAGACCTTTTAGCTACTTATTGGAACCAGAAGGGATGTCAATGAGTGACTTTCTGACCTTTGGAACAAAAATTTGTTCATTAGGTCAAATATGGACTTTGTACAGCCATAATATATTAAAAAAATTATAATAAAAAAAAAAAACAATTAAAACCTTTTGTAGACCTTTTAGGTACTTATTGGAACCAGAAGGAAAATCAATGAGTGACTCTTTGACCTTTGGGACAAAAATGTGTTCAGTAGGTCAAATATGGACTTTGGACAGCCATTATGTGTGAATTTTTATTTTTTTAATTAAAACCTTTTGTAGACCTTTTAGCTACTTATTGGAACCAGAAGGAAATTCAATGAGTGACTTTTGACCTTTGGGACAAACATTTGTTCAGTAGGTCAAATATGGACTTTGTACAGCCAAAATATGTTAAAAATAAATAAATAAAAAAAATTAAACCTTTTTTAGACCTGTAAGCTACTTATTGGAATCAGAAGGGAAATCAATGAGTGACTTTTTGACCTTTGGGACAAAAATTTGTTCAGTAGGTCAAATATGGACTTTGTACAGCCATAATATGTTAAAAAAAAAAAATCAAAAAAATTAAAACCTTTTGTAGACGTTTAGCTACTAATTGGAACCCAGAAGGGAAGTTAATGAGTGACTTTTTGACCTTTGGGACAAAAATTTGTTCAGTAGGTCAAATATGGACTTCTTGTACAGCCATAAAATGTAAAAAAAAAAAAAAAAAAAAAAAAACTTTTTTAGACCTGTAAGCTACTTATTGGAATCAGAAGGGAAATCAATGAGTGTCTTTTTGACCTCTGGGACAAAAGTATGTTCAGTAGGTCAAATATGGACTTCTGTACAGCCATATTATGTAAAATAAATAAATAAATAAATAAATAAATAAAAATATGTATAATTTAAACCTTTTTTAGACCTGTAAGCTACTTATTGGAATCAGAAGGGAAATCAATGAGTGTCTTTTTGACCCCTGGGACAAAAGTATGTTCAGTAGGTCAAATATGGACTTCTGTACAGCCATAATATGTAAAAAATAAAAAATAAAAAAAAAATAATAAAAAAAAACATTGGAATCAGTAGGGAAATCAATGAGTGACTTTTTGAACTTTGGGACAAAAATTTGTTCAGTAGGTCAAATATGGACTTCTGTACAGCCATAACATGTAAAAAAAAAAAAAAAAAAAAAAAAAAATAGACGTGTAGACGTTTAGCTACTAATTGGAACCCAGAAGGGAAGTTAATGAGTGACTTTTTGACCTTTGGGACAAAAATTTGTTCAGTAGGTCAAATATGGACTTCTTGTACAGCCATAAAATGTAAAAAAAAAAAAAAAAAAAAAAAAACTTTTTTAGACCTGTAAGCTACTTATTGGAATCAGAAGGGAAATCAATGAGTGTCTTTTTGACCTCTGGGACAAAAGTATGTTCAGTAGGTCAAATATGGACTTCTGTACAGCCATATTATGTAAAATAAATAAATAAATAAAAATATGTATAATTTAAACCTTTTTTAGACCTGTAAGCTACTTATTGGAATCAGAAGGGAAATCAATGAGTGTCTTTTTGACCCCTGGGACAAAAGTATGTTCAGTAGGTCAAATATGGACTTCTGTACAGCCATAATATGTAAAAAAAAAAAAAAAAAAAAAATAATAATAAAAAAAAACATTGGAATCAGTAGGGAAATCAATGAGTGACTTTTTGAACTTTGGGACAAAAATTTCTTCAGTAGGTCAAATATGGACTTCTTGTAAAGCCATAATATGTATTAAAAAAAACAAAAAAAACAAACAAAAAAAAAACATTTAAACCTTTTTTAGACCTGTAAGCTACTTATTGGAATCAGAAGGGAAATCAATGAGTGACTTTTTGACCTTTGGGACAAAAATTTCTTCAGTAGGTCAAATATGGACTTTGGACAGCCATTATATGTGAATTTTTTTTTTTTTTTTTTTAAGTTAAAACCTTTTGTAGACCTTTTAGATACTTATTGGAACCAGAAGGAAAGTCAATGAGTGACTTTTGACCTTTGGGACAAAAAATTGTTCAGTAGGTTAAATATGGACTTCTTGTACAGCCATAATATGTAAAAAAAAAAAAAAAAAAATTAAAACCTTTTGTAGACGTTTTAGCTACTAATTGGAACCAGAAGGAATGTCAATGAGTGACTTTTTGACCTTTGGGACAAACATTTGTTCATTAGGTCAAATATGGACTTTGTACAGCCATAATATGTAAAAACAGAAGAAAAAAAAAAAGAAAAAAAAAAAACATTTAAACCTTTTTTAGACCTTTTAGCTACTTATTGGAACCAGAAGGAAAGTCAATGAGTGACTTTTTGACCTTTGGGACAAAAATTTGTTCAGAAGGTCAAATTTGGACTTCTTGTAGAGCCATTATATGTGAAAAAAATTTAAAAATAAAAATAATGTAAAACCTTTTGTAGACCTTTTAGCTACTTATTGGAATCAGAAGGGAAATCAATGAGTGTCTTTTTGACCTCTGGGACAAAAGTATGTTCAGTAGGTCAAATATGGACTTCTGTACAGCCTTATTATGTAAAAAAAAAAAAACAAAAAAAAAAACATATTAAACCGTTTGTAGACCTTTTAGCTACTAATTGGAACCAGAAGGAATGTCAATGAGTGACTTTTTGACCTTTGGGACAAAAATTTGTTCAGTAGGTCAAATATGGACTTCTTGTACAGCCATAATATGTAAAAAAAATAAATAAATAAAAAAAACATTGGAATCAGAAGGGAAATCAATGAGTGACTTTTTGACCTTTGGGACAAACATTTGTTCAGTAGGTCAAATATCGACTTCTGTACAGCCATATTATGTAAAATAAATAAACAAATAAATAAAAATATATATAATTTAAACCTTTTTTAGACCTGTAAGCTACTTATTGGAATCAGAAGGGAAATCAATCTTCCTGACCTCTGGGACAAAAGTTTGTTCAGTAGGTCAAATATGGACTTCTGTACAGCCATAATATGTAAAAAAAAAAAAAAAAAAAAAAAAAAAAAACATTGGAATCAGTAGGGAAATCAATGAGTGACTTTTTGAACTTTGGGACAAAAATTTGTTCAGTAAGTCAAATATGGACTTTGTACAGCCATAAAATGTAAAAAAAAAAAAAAAAAAAAAAAAAAAAATTAAAAACTTTTTTAGACCTTTTAGGTACTTATTAGAAACAGAAGGAAAATCAATGAGTGACTTTTTGACCTTTGGGACAAAAATTTGTTCAGTAGGTCAAACATGGACTTCTGTACAGCCATATTATGTAAAAAAAAAAAAAAAAAAAAAAAAAATTAAAAACTTTTGTAGACCTTTTAGGTACTTATTGGAAAAAGAAGGAAAATCAATGAGTGACTTTTTGACCTTTGGGACAAAAATTTGTTCAGTAGGTCAAACAAGGACTTCTGTACAGCCATAATATGTAAAAAAATAAATAAAAATAAAATAAAAATGTAAACCTTTTGTAGACCTTTTAGCTACTAATTGGAACCAGAAGGAAAGTCAATGAGTGACTTTTTGACCTTTGGGACAAACATTTGTTCAGTAGGTCAAATATGGACTTTGTACAGCCATACTATGTAAAAACAGAAGAAAAAAAATAAAAAATAAAAAAATAAAAAAAATTTTTTAACCTTTTTTAGACCTGTAAGCTACTTATTGGAATCAGAAGGGAAATCAATGAGTGACTTTTTGACCTTTGGAACAAACATTTCTTCAGTAGGTCAAATATGGACTTTGTACAGCCATAATATGTGAAAAAAATAAAAAAATAGTAATAATGTAAAACCTTTTGTAGACCTGTCAGCTACTTATTGGAACCAGAAGGAAAGTCAATGAGTGACTTTTTGACCTTTGGGACAAACATTTGTTCATTAGGTCAAATATGGACTTTGTACAGCCATAATATGTAAAAACAGAAGAAAAAAAAAAGAAAAAAAAAAACATTTAAACCTTTTTTAGACCTGTAAGCTTCTTATTGGAATCAGAAGGGAAATCAATGAGTGACTTTTTGACCTTTGGAACAAAAATTTCTTCAGTAGGTCAAATATGGACTTTGTACAGCCATAATATGTGAAAAAAATAAAAAAATAAAAAAAATGTAAAACCTTTTGTAGACCTTTTAGCTACTTATTGGAACCAGAAGGAAAGTCAATGAGTGACTTTTTGACCTTTGGGACAAAAATTTGTTCAGAAGGTCAAATTTGGACTTCTTGTAGAGCCATTATATGTGAAAAAAATAAAAAAATAAAAATAATGTAAAACCTTTTGTAGACCTTTTAGCTACTTATTGGAATCAGAAGGGAAATCAATGAGTGTCTTTTTGACCTCTGGGACAAAAGTATGTTCAGTAGGTCAAATATGGACTTCTGTACAGCCTTATTATGTAAAAAAACAAACAAAAAAAAAAAACATATTAAACCGTTTGTAGACCTTTTAGCTACTAATTGGAACCAGAAGGAATGTCAATGAGTGACTTTTTGACCTTTGGGACAAAAATTTGTTCAGTAGGTCAAATATGGACTTCTTGTACAGCCATAATATGTAAAAAAAAAAAAAAAAAAAAAAAAAAAACATTGGAATCAGAAGGAAAATCAATGAGTGACTTTTTGACCTTTGGGACAAAAATTTGTTCAGTAGGTCAAACATGGACTTCTGTACAGCCATAATATGTAAAAAAATAAATAAAAATAAAATAAAAATGTAAACCTTTTGTAGACCTTTTAGCTACTAATTGGAACCAGAAGGAAAGTCAATGAGTGACTTTTTGACCTTTGGGACAAACATTTGTTCAGTAGGTCATATATGGACTTTGTACAGCCATACTATGTAAAAACAGAAGAAAAAAATAAAATAAAAAACAATAAAAAAAAATTTAAACCTTTTTTAGACCTGTAAGCTACTTATTGGAATCAGAAGGGAAATCAATGAGTGACTTTTTGACCTTTGGAACAAACATTTCTTCAGTAGGTCAAATATGGACTTTGTACAGCCATAATATGTGAAAAAAATAAAAAAATAAAAATAATGTAAAACCTTTTGTAGACCTGTCAGCTACTTATTGGAACCAGAAGGAAAGTCAATGAGTGACTTTTTGACCTTTGGGACAAAAATTTGTTCAGAAGGTCAAATTTGGACTTCTTGTAGAGCCATTATATGTGAAAAAAATTAAAAAATAAAAATAATGTAAAACCTTTTGTAGACCTTTTAGCTACTTATTGGAATCAGAAGGGAAATCAATGAGTGTCTTTTTGACCTCTGGGACAAAAGTATGTTCAGTAGGTCAAATATGGACTTCTGTACAGCCTTATTATGTAAAAAAAATAAAAAAATAAATAAAACATATTAAACCGTTTGTAGACCTTTTAGCTACTAATTGGAACCAGAAGGAATGTCAATGAGTGACTTTTTGACCTTTGGGACAAACATTTGTTCAGTAGGTCAAATATGGACTTCTGTACAGCCATAATATGTAAAAAAAAAAAAAAAAAAAAAAATAATAAAAAAAAACATTGGAATCAGTAGGGAAATCAATGAGTGACTTTTTGAACTTTGGGACAAAAATTTCTTCAGTAGGTCAAATATGGACTTCTTGTAAAGCCATAATATGTATTAAAAAAAACAAAAAAAACAAACAAAAAAAAAACATTTAAACCTTTTTTAGACCTGTAAGCTACTTATTGGAATCAGAAGGGAAATCAATGAGTGACTTTTTGACCTTTGGGACAAAAATTTCTTCAGTAGGTCAAATATGGACTTTGGACAGCCATTATATGTGAATTTTTTTTTTTTTTTTTTTAAGTTAAAACCTTTTGTAGACCTTTTAGATACTTATTGGAACCAGAAGGAAAGTCAATGAGTGACTTTTGACCTTTGGGACAAAAAATTGTTCAGTAGGTTAAATATGGACTTCTTGTACAGCCATAATATGTAAAAAAAAAAAAAAAAAAATTAAAACCTTTTGTAGACGTTTTAGCTACTAATTGGAACCAGAAGGAATGTCAATGAGTGACTTTTTGACCTTTGGGACAAACATTTGTTCATTAGGTCAAATATGGACTTTGTACAGCCATAATATGTAAAAACAGAAGAAAAAAAAAAAGAAAAAAAACAAACATTTAAACCTTTTTTAGACCTTTTAGCTACTTATTGGAACCAGAAGGAAAGTCAATGAGTGACTTTTTGACCTTTGGGACAAAAATTTGTTCAGAAGGTCAAATTTGGACTTCTTGTAGAGCCATTATATGTGAAAAAAATTAATAAATAAAAATAATGTAAAACCTTTTGTAGACCTTTTAGCTACTAATTGGAACCAGAAGGAAAGTCAATGAGTGACTTTTTGACCTTTGGGACAAACATTTGTTCAGTAGGTCAAATATGGACTTTGTACAGCCATACTATGTAAAAACAGAAGAAAAAAAAAAAATAAAAAAAAAATAAAAAAAAAATTTAAACCTTTTTTAGACCTGTAAGCTACTTATTGGAATCAGAAGGGAAATCAATGAGTGACTTTTTGACCTTTGGAACAAACATTTCTTCAGTAGGTCAAATATGGACTTTGTACAGCCATAATATGTGAAAAAAATAAAAAAATAGTAATAATGTAAAACCTTTTGTAGACCTGTCAGCTACTTATTGGAACCAGAAGGAAAGTCAATGAGTGACTTTTTGACCTTTGGGACAAACATTTGTTCATTAGGTCAAATATGGACTTTGTACAGCCATAATATGTAAAAACAGAAGAAAAAAAAAAGAAAAAAAAAAACATTTAAACCTTTTTTAGACCTGTAAGCTTCTTATTGGAATCAGAAGGGAAATCAATGAGTGACTTTTTGACCTTTGGAACAAAAATTTCTTCAGTAGGTCAAATATGGACTTTGTACAGCCATAATATGTGAAAAAAAAAAAAAAAAAAAAAAAAAGTAAAACCTTTTGTAGACCTTTTAGCTACTTATTGGAACCAGAAGGAAAGTCAATGAGTGACTTTTTGACCTTTGGGACAAAAATTTGTTCAGAAGGTCAAATTTGGACTTCTTGTAGAGCCATTATATGTGAAAAAAATAAAAAAATAAAAATAATGTAAAACCTTTTGTAGACCTTTTAGCTACTTATTGGAATCAGAAGGGAAATCAATGAGTGTCTTTTTGACCTCTGGGACAAAAGTATGTTCAGTAGGTCAAATATGGACTTCTGTACAGCCTTATTATGTAAAAAAACAAAAAAAACAAAAAAACATATTAAACCGTTTGTAGACCTTTTAGCTACTAATTGGAACCAGAAGGAATGTCAATGAGTGACTTTTTGACCTTTGGGACAAAAATTTGTTCAGTAGGTCAAATATGGACTTCTTGTACAGCCATAATATGTAAAAAAAAAAAAAAAAAAAAAAAAAAAAAAAACATTGGAATCAGAAGGAAAATCAATGAGTGACTTTTTGACCTTTGGGACAAAAATTTGTTCAGTAGGTCAAACATGGACTTCTGTACAGCCATAATATGTAAAAAAATAAATAAAAATAAAATAAAAATGTAAACCTTTTGTAGACCTTTTAGCTACTAATTGGAACCAGAAGGAAAGTCAATGAGTGACTTTTTGACCTTTGGGACAAACATTTGTTCAGTAGGTCATATATGGACTTTGTACAGCCATACTATGTAAAAACAGAAGAAAAAAAATAAATAAAAAACAATAAAAAAAAATTTAAACCTTTTTTAGACCTGTAAGCTACTTATTGGAATCAGAAGGGAAATCAATGAGTGACTTTTTGACCTTTGGAACAAACATTTCTTCAGTAGGTCAAATATGGACTTTGTACAGCCATAATATGTGAAAAAAATAAAAAAATAAAAATAATGTAAAACCTTTTGTAGACCTGTCAGCTACTTATTGGAACCAGAAGGAAAGTCAATGAGTGACTTTTTGACCTTTGGGACAAAAATTTGTTCAGAAGGTCAAATTTGGACTTCTTGTAGAGCCATTATATGTGAAAAAAATTAAAAAATAAAAATAATGTAAAACCTTTTGTAGACCTTTTAGCTACTTATTGGAATCAGAAGGGAAATCAATGAGTGTCTTTTTGACCTCTGGGACAAAAGTATGTTCAGTAGGTCAAATATGGACTTCTGTACAGCCTTATTATGTAAAAAAAATTAAAAAAAAAATAAAACATATTAAACCGTTTGTAGACCTTTTAGCTACTAATTGGAACCAGAAGGAATGTCAATGAGTGACTTTTTGACCTTTGGGACAAACATTTGTTCAGTAGGTCAAATATGGACTTCTGTACAGCCATAATATGTAAAAAAAAAATATATATATATATATATTTATATATATATATATATATATATATATATATATATATATATATATATATATATATATATATATATATATATATATATATATATATATATATATATATATATATATATATTAAACCTTTTGTAGACCTTTTAGCTACTAATTGGAACCAGAAGGGAAGTCAATGAGTGACTTTTTGACCTTTGGGACAAAAATTTGCTCAGTAGGTCAAATATGGACTCTGTACAGCCATAATATGTTAAAAAAATATATATAAAAAAAATTAAAACCTTTTTTAGACGTTTTAGCTACTAATTGGAACCAGAAGGGAAGTCAATGAGTGACTTTTTGACCTTTGGGACAAAAATTTGTTCAGTAGGTCAAATATGGACTTTGTACAGCCATAATATGTTAAAACAAAAAATATCAAAAAAATTTAAACCTTTTGTAGACGTTTTAGCTACTAATTGGAACCAGAAGGGATGTCAATGAGTGACTTTCTGACCTTTGGGACAAAAATTTGTTCAGTAGGTTAAATATGGACTTCTTGTACAGCCATAATATGTAAAAAAAAACAAAAAAAAAAAAAACAAAACTTGTTTAGACCTGTAAGCTACTTACTGGAAACAGAAGGGAAGTCAATGAGTGACTTTTTGACCTTTGGGACAAAAATTTTTTCAGTAGGTCAAATATGGACTTTGTACAGCCAAAATATGTTAAAAATAAATAAATAAAAAAATTTAAACCTTTTTTAGACCTTTTAGCTACTAATTGGAACCAGAAGGAAAGTCAATGAGTGACTTTTTGACCTTTGGGACAAAAATTTGTTTAGTAGGTCAAATATGGACTTCTTGGACAGCCATAATATGTAAAAAAAAAAAATAAAATAAAAAAACATTTAAACATTTTTTAGACCTGTAAGCTACTTATTGGAATCAGAAGGAAAGTCAATGA
Organism: Gobio gobio; assembly: GCF_949357685.1. NCBI lineage: Eukaryota > Metazoa > Chordata > Actinopteri > Cypriniformes > Gobionidae > Gobio > Gobio gobio. Next base: position 22,653,310 of record NC_137115.1, on the reverse strand, counting down.
GTGACTTTTTGACCTTTGGGACAAAAATGTGTTCAGAAGGTCAAATTTGGACTTCTTGTAGAGCCATTATATGTGAAAAAAATTAAAAAATAAAAATAATGTAAAACCTTTTGTAGACCTTTTAGCTACTTATTGGAATCAGAAGGGAAATCAATGAGTGTCTTTTTGACCTCTGGGACAAAAGTATGTTCAGTAGGTCAAATATGGACTTCTGTACAGCCTTATTATGTAAAAAAAAAAAAAAAAACATATTAAACCGTTTGTAGACCTTTTAGCTACTAATTGGAACCAGAAGGAATGTCAATGAGTGACTTTTTGACCTTTGGGACAAAAATTTGCTCAGTAGGTCAAATATGGACTTTGTACAGCCATAATATGTTAAAAAAAATATATTTAAAAAAATTAAAACCTTTTTTAGACGTTTTAGCTACTAATTGGAACCAGAAGGGAAGTCAATGAGTGACTTTTTGACCTTTGGGACAAAAATTTGTTCAGTAGGTCAAATATGGACTTTGGACAGCCATAATATGTTAAAACAAAAAATATCAAAAAAATGTAAACCTTTTGTAGACGTTTTAGCTACTAATTGGAACCAGAAGGGATGTCAATGAGTGACTTTCTGACCTTTGGGACAAAAATTTGTTCAGTAGGTTAAATATGGACTTCTTGTACAGCCATAATATGTAAAAAAAAAAAAAAAAAAAAAAACTTGTTTAGACCTGTAAGCTACTTATTGGAATCAGAAGGGAAATCAATGAGTGACTTTTTGACCTTTGGGACAAAAATTTGTTCAGTAGGTCAAATATGGACTTTGTACAGCCATAATATGTTAAAAAAAAAAATCAAAAAAATTAAAAACTTTTGTAGACGTTTAGCTACTAATTGGAACCCAGAAGGGAAGTTAATGAGTGACTTTTTGACCTTTGGGACAAAAATTTGTTCAGTAGGTCAAATATGGACTTCTTGTACAGCCATAAAATGTAAAAAAAAAAAAAAAAAAAAAACTTTTTTAGACCTGTAAGCTACTTATTGGAATCAGAAGGGAAATCAATGAGTGTCTTTTTGACCTCTGGGAAAAAAGTATGTTCAGTAGGTCAAATATGGACTTCTGTACAGCCATATTATGTAAAATAAATAAATAAATAAATAAAAATATATATAATTTAAACCTTTTTTAGACCTGTAAGCTACTTATTGGAATCAGAAGGGAAATCAATGAGTGTCTTTTTGACCCCTGGGACAAAAGTATGTTCAGTAGGTCAAATATGGACATTGTACAGCCATAATATGTTAAAAAATATATATTTAAAAAAATTAATACCTTTTGTAGACGTTTTAGCTACTAATTGGAATTAGAAGGGAAGTCAATGAGTGACTTTTTGACCTTTGGGACAAAAATTTGTTCAGTAGGTCAAATATGGACTTTGTACAGCCATAATATGTTAAAAAAAAAAATCAAAAAAATTAAAACCTTTTGTAGACGTTTAGCTACTAATTGGAACCCAGAAGGGAAGTTAATGAGTGACTTTTTGACCTTTGGGACAAAAATTTGTTCAGTAGGTCAAATATGGACTTTGTACAGCCATAATATGTTAAAACAAAAAATATCAAAAAAATTTAAACCTTTTGTAGACGTTTTAGCTACTAATTGGAACCAGAAGGGATGTCAATGAGTGACTTTCTGACCTTTGGGACAAAAATTTGTTCAGTAGGTTAAATATGGACTTCTTGTACAGCCATAATATGTAAAAAAAAAAAAAAAAAAAAAAAAAAAAACTTGTTTAGACCTGTAAGCTACTTACTGGAAACAGAAGGGAAGTCAATGAGTGACTTTTTGACCTTTGGGACAAAAAATTTTTCAGTAGGTCAAATATGGACTTTGTACAGCCAAAATATGTTAAAAATAAATAAATAAAAAAATTTAAACCTTTTTTAGACCTTTTAGCTACTAATTGGAACCAGAAGGAAAGTCAATGAGTGACTTTTTGACCTTTGGGACAAAAATTTGTTTAGTAGGTCAAATATGGACTTCTTGGACAGCCATAATATGTAAAAAAAAAAAAAAAAAAAAAAAACATTTAAACATTTTTTAGACCTGTAAGCTACTTATTGGAATCAGAAGGAAAGTCAATGAGTGACTTTTTGACCTTTGGGACAAAAATGTGTTCAGAAGGTCAAATTTGGACTTCTTGTAGAGCCATTATATGTGAAAAAAATTAAAAAATAAAAATAATGTAAAACCTTTTGTAGACCTTTTAGCTACTTATTGGAATCAGAAGGGAAATCAATGAGTGTCTTTTTGACCTCTGGGACAAAAGTATGTTCAGTAGGTCAAATATGGACTTCTGTACAGCCTTATTATGTAAAAAAAAAAAAAAAAAAAAAAAAAAACATATTAAACCGTTTGTAGACCTTTTAGCTGCTAATTGGAACCAGAAGGAATGTCAATGAGTGACTTTTTGACCTTTGGGACAAAAATTTGTTCAGTAGGTCAAATATGGACTTCTTGTACAGCCATAATATGTAAAAAAAAAAAATAAATAAAAAAAAAACATTGGAATCAGAAGGGAAATCAATGAGTGACTTTTTGACCTTTGGGACAAACATTTGTTCAGTAGGTCAAATATCGACTTCTGTACAGCCATATTATGTAAAATAAATAAACAAATAAATAAATATATATATAATTTAAACCTTTTTTAGACCTGTAAGCTACTTATTGGAATCAGAAGGGAAATCAATCTTCTTGACCTCTGGGACAAAAGTTTGTTCAGTAGGTCAAATATGGACTACTGTACAGCCATAATATGTAAAAAAAAAAAAAAAAAAAAAAAAAAAAACATTGGAATCAGTAGGGAAATCAATGAGTGACTTTTTGAACTTTGGGACAAAAATTTGTTCAGTAAGTCAAATATGGACTTTGTACAGCCATAAAATGTAAAAAAAAAAAAAAAAAAAATTTAAAAACTTTTTTAGACCTTTTAGGTACTTATTAGAAACAGAAGGAAAATCAATGAGTGACTTTTTGACCTTTGGGACAAAAATTTGTTCAGTAGGTCAAACATGGACTTCTGTACAGCCATATTATGTAAAAAAAAAAAAAAAAAAAAATTAAAAACTTTTGTAGACCTTTTAGGTACTTATTGGAAACAGAAGGAAAATCAATGAGTGACTTTTTGACCTTTGGGACAAAAATTTGTTCAGTAGGTCAAACATGGACTTCTGTACAGCCATAATATGTAAAAAAAAAAAAAAATAAATAAAAAAAAAATGTAAACCTTTTGTAGACCTTTTAGCTACTAATTGGAACCAGAAGGAAAGTCAATGAGTGACTTTTTGACCTTTGGGACAAACATTTGTTCAGTAGGTCATATATGGACTTTGTACAGCCATACTATGTAAAAACAGAAGAAAAAAAAATAATAAAAAAAAATAAAAAAATTTTTAAACCTTTTTTAGACCTGTAAGCTACTTATTGGAATCAGAAGGGAAATCAATGAGTGACTTTTTGACCTTTGGAACAAACATTTCTTCAGTAGGTCAAATATGGACTTTGTACAGCCATAATATGTGAAAAAAATAAATAATAAAAAATAATGTAAAACCTTTTGTAGACCTGTCAGCTACTTATTGGAACCAGAAGGAAAGTCAATGAGTGACTTTTTGACCTTTGGGACAAAAATTTGTTCAGAAGGTCAAATTTGGACTTCTTGTAGAGCCATTATATGTGAAAAAAATTAAAAAATAAAAATAATGTAAAACCTTTTGTAGACCTTTTAGCTACTTATTGGAATCAGAAGGGAAATCAATGAGTGTCTTTTTGACCTCTGGGACAAAAGTATGTTCAGTAGGTCAAATATGGACTTCTGTACAGCCTTATTATGTAAAAAAAAAAAAAAAAAAAAAAAAACATATTAAACCGTTTGTAGACCTTTTAGCTACTAATTGGAACCAGAAGGAATGTCAATGAGTGACTTTTTGACCTTTGGGACAAACATTTGTTCAGTAGGTCAAATATGGACTTCTGTACAGCCATAATATGTAAAAAAAAAAAAAATATATATATATATATATATATATATATATATATATATATATATATATATATATATATATATATATATATATATTAAACCTTTTGTAGACCTTTTAGCTACTAATTGGAACCAGAAGGGAAGTCAATGAGTGACTTTTTGACCTTTGGGACAAAAATTTGCTCAGTAGGTCAAATATGGACTTTGTACAGCCATAATATGTTAACAAAAATATATTTAAAAAAATTAAATCCTTTTTTAGACGTTTTAGCTACTACTTGGAACCAGAAGGGAAGTCAATGAGTGACTTTTTGACCTTTGGGACAAAAATTTGTTCAGTAGGTCAAATATGGACTTTGTACAGCAATAATATGTTAAAACAAAAAATATCAAAAAAATTTAAACCTTTTGTAGACGTTTTAGCTACTAATTGGAACCAGAAGGGATGTCAATGAGTGACTTTCTGACCTTTGGGACAAAAATTTGTTCAGTAGGTTAAATATGGACTTCTTGTACAGCCATAATATGTAAAAAAAAAAAAATTAAAAAAAAAAAAAAAACTTGTTTAGACCTGTAAGCTACTTACTGGAAACAGAAGGGAAGTCAATGAGTGACTTTTTGACCTTTGGGACAAAAATTTGTTCAGTAGGTCAAATATGGACTTTGTACAGCCAAAATATGTTAAAAATAAATAAATAAAAAAAATTAAGCCTTTTTTAGACCTTTTAGCTACTAATTGGAACCAGAAGGAAAGTCAATGAGTGACTTTTTGACCTTTGGGACAAAAATTTGTTTAGTAGGTCAAATATGGACTTCTTGGACAGCCATAATATGTAAAAAAAAAAAAAAAAAAAAAAAAAAAAAAAAAAAAACATTTAAACATTTTTTAGACCTGTAAGCTACTTATTGGAATCAGAAGGAAAGTCAATGAGTGACTTTTTGACCTTTGGGACAAAAATTTGTTCAGAAGGTCAAATTTGGACTTCTTGTAGAGCCATTATATGTGAAAAAAATTAAAAAATAAAAATAATTTAAAACCTTTTGTAGACCTTTTAGCTACTTATTGGAATCAGAAGGGAAATCAATGAGTGTCTTTTTGACCTCTGGGACAAAAGTATGTTCAGTAGGTCAAATATGGACTTCTGTACAGCCTTATTATGTAAAAAAAAAAAAAAAACATATTAAACCGTTTGTAGACCTTTTAGCTACTAATTGGAACCAGAAGGAATGTCAATGAGTGACTTTTTGACCTTTGGGACAAAAATTTGCTCAGTAGGTCAAATATGGACTTTGTACAGCCATAATATGTTAAAAAAATATATTTAAAAAAATTAAAACCTTTTTTAGACGTTTTAGCTACTAATTGGAACCAGAAGGGAAGTCAATGAGTGACTTTTTGACCTTTGGGACAAAAATTTGTTCAGTAGGTCAAATATGGACTTTGGACAGCCATAATATGTTAAAACAAAAAATATCAAAAAAAATTAAACCTTTTGTAGACGTTTTAGCTACTAATTGGAACCAGAAGGGATGTTAATGAGTGACTTTCTGACCTTTGGGACAAAAATTTGTTCAGTAGGTTAAATATGGACTTCTTGTACAGCCATAATATGTAAAAAAAAAAAAAAAAAAAAAAAACTTGTTTAGACCTGTAAGCTACTTACTGGAAACAGAAGGGAAGTCAATGAGTGACTTTTTGACCTTTGGGACAAAAATTTGTTCAGTAGGTCAAATATGGACTTTGTACAGCCAAAATATGATAAAAATAAATAAATAAAAAAATGTAAGCCTTTTTTAGACCTTTTAGCTACTAATTGGAACCAGAAAGAAAGTCAATGAGTGACTTTTTGACCTTTGGGACAAAAATTTGTTTAGTAGGTCAAATATGGACTTCTTGGACAGCCATAATATGTTAAAAAAAAAATCAAAAAAATTAAAACCTTTTGTAGACGTTTAGCTACTAATTGGAACCCAGAAGGGAAGTTAATGAGTGACTTTTTGACCTTTGGGACAAAAATTTGTTCAGTAGGTCAAATATGGACTTCTTGTACAGCCATAAAATGTAAAAAAAAAAAAATAATAAAAAAAAAAAACTTTTTTAGACCTGTAAGCTACTTATTGGAATCAGAAGGGAAATCAATGAGTGTCTTTTTTGACCTCTGGGACAAAAGTATGTTCAGTAGGTCAAATATGGACTTCTGTACAGCCATATTATGTAAAATAAATAAATAAATAAATAAAAATATATATAATTTAAACCTTTTTTAGACCTGTAAGCTACTTATTGGAATCAGAAGGGAAATCAATGAGTGTCTTTTTGACCCCTGGGACAAAAGTATGTTCAGTAGGTCAAATATGGACTTCTGTACAGCCATAATATGTATTAAAAAAAACAAAAAAAACAAAAAAAAAAAAAACATTTAAACCTTTTTTAGACCTGTAAGCTACTTATTGGAATCAGAAGGGAAATCAATGAGTGACTTTTTGACCTTTGGGACAAAAATTTCTTCAGTAGGTCAAATATGGACTTTGGACAGCCATTATATGTGATTTTTTTTTTTTTTTTTTTTAAGTTAAAACCTTTCATAGACCTTTTAGCTACTTATTGGAACCAGAAGGAAAGTCAATGAGTGACTTTTGACCTTTGGGACAAAAAATTGTTCAGTAGGTTAAATATGGACTTCTTGTACAGCCATAATATGTAAAAAAAAAAAATTAAAACCTTTTGTAGACGTTTTAGCTACTAATTGGAACCAGAAGGAATGTCAATGAGTGACTTTTTGACCTTTGGGACAAACATTTGTTCATTAGGTCAAATATGGACTTTGTACAGCCATAATATGTAAAAACAGAAGAAAAAAAAAACGAAAAAAAAAAAACATTTAAACCTTTTTTAGACCTTTTAGCTACTTATTGGAATCAGAAGGGAAATCAATGAGTGTCTTTTTGAACTCTGGGACAAAAGTATGTTCAGTAGGTCAAATATGGACTTCTGTACAGCATTATTATGTAAAAAAAAAAAAAAAAAAAAAAAACATATTAAACCGTTTGTAGACCTTTTAGCTACTAATTGGAACCAGAAGGAATGTCAATGAGTGACTTTTTGACCTTTGGGACAAACATTTGTTCATTAGGTCAAATATGGACTTTGTACAGCCATAATATGTAAAAACAGAAGAAAAAAAAAAGAAAAAAAAAACATTTAAACCTTTTTTAGACCTGTAAGCTTCTTATTGGAATCAGAAGGGAAATCAATGAGTGACTTTTTGACCTTTGGAACAAAAATTTCTTCAGTAGGTCAAATATGGACTTTGTACAGCCATAATATGTGAAAAAAAATAAAAAAATAAAAACAATGTAAAACCTTTTGTAGACCTTTTAGCTACTTATTGGAAACAGAAGGAAAATCAATGAGTGACTTTTTGACCTTTGGGACAAAAATTTGTTCAGTAGGTCAAACATGGACTTCTGTACAGCCATAATATGTAAAAAAAAAAAAAATAAAATAAAAAAAAAATGTAAACCTTTTGTAGACCTTTTAGCTACTAATTGAAACCAGAAGGAAAGTCAATGAGTGACTTTTTGACCTTTGGGACAAACATTTGTTCAGTAGGTCATATATGGACTTTGTACAGCCATACTATGTAAAAACAGAAGAAAAAAATAAAATAAAAAAAAATAAAAAAAAATTTAAACCTTTTTTAGACCTGTAAGCTACTTATTGGAATCAGAAGGGAAATCAATGAGTGACTTTTTGACCTTTGGAACAAACATTTCTTCAGTAGGTCAAATATGGACTTTGTACAGCCATAATATGTGAAAAAAATAAATAAAAAAAAATAATGTAAAACCTTTTGTAGACCTGTCAGCTACTTATTGGAACCAGAAGGAAAGTCAATGAGTGACTTTTTGACCTTTGGGACAAAAATTTGTTCAGAAGGTCAAATTTGGACTTCTTGTAGAGCCATTATATGTGAAAAAAATTAAAAAATAAAAATAATGTAAAACCTTTTGTAGACCTTTTAGCTACTTATTGGAATCAGAAGGGAAATCAATGAGTGTCTTTTTGACCTCTGGGACAAAAGTATGTTCAGTAGGTCAAATATGGACTTCTGTACAGCCTTATTATGTAAAAAAAAAAAAAAAAAAAAAAAAACATATTAAACCGTTTGTAGACCTTTTAGCTACTAATTGGAACCAGAAGGAATGTCAATGAGTGACTTTTTGACCTTTGGGACAAACATTTGTTCAGTAGGTCAAATATGGACTTCTGTACAGCCATAATATGTTAACAAAAATATATTTAAAAAAATTAAATCCTTTTTTAGACGTTTTAGCTACTACTTGGAACCAGAAGGGAAGTCAATGAGTGACTTTTTGACCTTTGGGACAAAAATTTGTTCAGTAGGTCAAATATGGACTTTGTACAGCAATAATATGTTAAAACAAAAAATATCAAAAAAATTTAAACCTTTTGTAGACGTTTTAGCTACTAATTGGAACCAGAAGGGATGTCAATGAGTGACTTTCTGACCTTTGGGACAAAAATTTGTTCAGTAGGTTAAATATGGACTTCTTGTACAGCCATAATATGTAAAAAAAAATAAATAAAAAAAAATAAAAAAAAAACTTGTTTAGACCTGTAAGCTACTTACTGGAAACAGAAGGGAAGTCAATGAGTGACTTTTTGACCTTTGGGACAAAAATTTGTTCAGTAGGTCAAATATGGACTTTGTACAGCCAAAATATGTTAAAAATAAATAAATAAAAAAATTTAAGCCTTTTTTAGACCTTTTAGCTACTAATTGGAACCAGAAGGAAAGTCAATGAGTGACTTTTTGACCTTTGGGACAAAAATTTGTTTAGTAGGTCAAATATGGACTTCTTGGACAGCCATAATATGTAAAAAAAAAAAAAAAAAAAAACATTTAAACATTTTTTAGACCTGTAAGCTACTTATTGGAATCAGAAGGAAAGTCAATGAGTGACTTTTTGACCTTTGGGACAAAAATTTGTTCAGAAGGTCAAATTTGGACTTCTTGTAGAGCCATTATATGTGAAAAAAATTAAAAAATAAAAATAATTTAAAACCTTTTGTAGACCTTTTAGCTACTTATTGGAATCAGAAGGGAAATCAATGAGTGTCTTTTTGACCTCTGGGACAAAAGTATGTTCAGTAGGTCAAATATGGACTTCTGTACAGCCTTATTATGTAAAAAAAAAAAAAAAAAACATATTAAACCGTTTGTAGACCTTTTAGCTACTAATTGGAACCAGAAGGAATGTCAATGAGTGACTTTTTGACCTTTGGGACAAAAATTTGCTCAGTAGGTCAAATATGGACTTTGTACAGCCATAATATGTTAAAAAAAATATATTTAAAAAAATTAAAACCTTTTTTAGACGTTTTAGCTACTAATTGGAACCAGAAGGGAAGTCAATGAGTGACTTTTTGACCTTTGGGACAAAAATTTGTTCAGTAGGTCAAATATGGACTTTGGACAGCCATAATATGTTAAAACAAAAAATATCAAAAAAAATTAAACCTTTTGTAGACGTTTTAGCTACTAATTGGAACCAGAAGGGATGTTAATGAGTGACTTTCTGACCTTTGGGACAAAAATTTGTTCAGTAGGTTAAATATGGACTTCTTGTACAGCCATAATATGTAAAAAAAAAAAAAAAAAAAAACACTTGTTTAGACCTGTAAGCTACTTACTGGAAACAGAAGGGAAGTCAATGAGTGACTTTTTGACCTTTGGGACAAAAATTTGTTCAGTAGGTCAAATATGGACTTTGTACAGCCAAAATATGATAAAAATAAATAAATAAAAAAATGTAAGCCTTTTTTAGACCTTTTAGCTACTAATTGGAACCAGAAAGAAAGTCAATGAGTGACTTTTTGACCTTTGGGACAAAAATTTGTTTAGTAGGTCAAATATGGACTTCTTGGACAGCCATAATATGTTAAAAAAAAAATCAAAAAAATCAAAACCTTTTGTAGACGTTTAGCTACTAATTGGAACCCAGAAGGGAAGTTAATGAGTGACTTTTTGACCTTTGGGACAAAAATTTGTTCAGTAGGTCAAATATGGACTTCTTGTACAGCCATAAAATGTAAAAAAAAAATAATAATAAAAAAAAAAAACTTTTTTAGACCTGTAAGCTACTTATTGGAATCAGAAGGGAAATCAATGAGTGTCTTTTTGACCTCTGGGACAAAAGTATGTTCAGTAGGTCAAATATGGACTTCTGTACAGCCATATTATGTAAAATAAATAAATAAATAAATAAAAATATATATAATTTAAACCTTTTTTAGACCTGTAAGCTACTTATTGGAATCAGAAGGGAAATCAATGAGTGTCTTTTTGACCCCTGGGACAAAAGTATGTTCAGTAGGTCAAATATGGACTTCTGTACAGCCATAATATGTAAAAAAAAAAAAAAAAAAAAAAAAAAAAAAAAACATTGGAATCAGTAGGGAAATCAATGAGTGACTTTTTGAACTTTGGGACAAAAATTTGTTCAGTAGGTCAAATATGGACTTCTTGTACAGCCATAATATGTATTAAAAAAAACAAAAAAAACAAACAAAAAAAAAACATTTAAACCTTTTTTAGACCTGTAAGCTACTTGTTGGAATCAGAAGGGAAATCAATGAGTGACTTTTTGACCTTTGGGACAAAAATTTCTTCAGTAGGTCAAATATGGACTTTGGACAGCCATTATATGTGATTTTTTTTTTTTTTTTTTTTAAGTTAAAACCTTTCGTAGACCTTTTAGCTACTTATTGGAACCAGAAGGAAAGTCAATGAGTGACTTTTGACCTTTGGGACAAAAAATTGTTCAGTAGGTTAAATATGGACTTCTTGTACAGCCATAATATGTAAAAAAAAAAAATTTAAAACCTTTTGTAGACGTTTTAGCTACTAATTGGAACCAGAAGGAATGTCAATGAGTGACTTTTTGACCTTTGGGACAAAAATTTGTTCAGAAGGTCAAATTTGGACTTCTTGTAGAGCCATTATATGTGAAAAAAATTAAAAAATAAAAATAAAGTAAAACCTTTTGTAGACCTTTTAGCTACTTATTGGAATCAGAAGGGAAATCAATGAGTGTCTTTTTGACCTCTGGGACAAAAGTATGTTCAGTAGGTCAAATATGGACTTCTGTACAGCCTTATTATGTAAAAAAAAAAAAAAAAAAAACCATATTAAACCGTTTGTAGACCTTTTAGCTACTAATTGGAACCAGAAGGAATGTCAATGAGTGACTTTTTGACCTTTGGGACAAAAATTTGTTCAGTAGGTCAAATATGGACTTCTTGTACAGCCATAATATGTAAAAAATAAAATAAAAAATAAAAAAAAACATTGGAATCAGAAGGGAAATCAATGAGTGACTTTTTGACCTTTGGGACAAACATTTGTTCAGTAGGTCAAATATCGACTTCTGTACAGCCATATTATGTAAAATAAATAAACAAATAAATAAAAATATATATAATTTAAACCTTTTTTAGACCTGTAAGCTACTTATTGGAATCAGAAGGGAAATCAATCTTCTTGACCTCTGGGACAAAAGTTTGTTCAGTAGGTCAAATATGGACTTCTGTACAGCCATAATATGTAAAAAAAAAAAAAAAAAAATTAAAAACTTTTTTAGACCTTTTAGGTACTTATTGGAACCAGAAGGAAAGTCAATGAGTGACTTTTTGACCTTTGGGACAAAAATTTGTTCAGAAGGTCAAATTTGGACTTCTTGTAGAGCCATTATATGTGAAAAAAATTAAAAAATAAAAATAATGTAAAACCTTTTGTAGACCTTTTAGCTACTTATTGGAATCAGAAGGGAAATCAATGAGTGTCTTTTTGACCTCTGGGACAAAAGTATGTTCAGTAGGTCAAATATGGACTTCTGTACAGCCTTATTATGTAAAAAAAAAAAAAAAAAAAAAAAAACAATTTAAACCGTTTGTAGACCTTTTAGCTACTAATTGGAACCAGAAGGAATTTCAATGAGTGACTTTTTGACCTTTGGGACAAACATTTGTTCAGTAGGTCAAATATGGACTTCTGTACAGCCATAATATGTAAAAAAAAAATATATATATATATATATTTATATATACATATATATATATATATATATATATATATATATATATATATATATATATATATATATATATATATATATATATATATATATATATATATATTAAACCTTTTGTAGACCTTTTAGCTACTAATTGGAACCAGAAGGGAAGTCAATGAGTGACTTTTTGACCTTTGGGACAAAAATTTGCTCAGTAGGTCAAATATGGACTTTGTACAGCCATAATATGTTAAAAAAATATATTTAAAAAAATTAAAACCTTTTTTAGACGTTTTAGCTACTAATTGGAACCAGAAGGGAAGTCAATGAGTGACTTTTTGACCTTTGGGACAAAAATTTGTTCAGTAGGTCAAATATGGACTTTGGACAGCCATAATATGTTAAAACAAAAAATATCAAAAAAATGTAAACCTTTTGTAGACGTTTTAGCTACTAATTGGAACCAGAAGGGATGTCAATGAGTGACTTTCTGACCTTTGGGACAAAAATTTGTTCAGTAGGTTAAATATGGACTTCTTGTACAGCCATAATATGTAAAAAAAAAAAAAAAAAAAAAAAACTTGTTTAGACCTGTAAGCTACTTACTGGAAACAGAAGGGAAGTCAATGAGTGACTTTTTGACCTTTGGGACAAAAATTTGTTCAGTAGGTCAAATATGGACTTTGTACAGCCAAAATATGATAAAAATTAAAAAATTAAAAAATGTAAGCCTTTTTTAGACCTTTTAGCTACTAATTGGAACCAGAAGGAAAGTCAATGAGTGACTTTTTGACCTTTGGGACAAAAATTTGTTTAGTAGGTCAAATATGGACTTCTTGGACAGCCATAATATGTAAACAAAAAATAATAAAAAAAAAAAAAAAAAAAACATTTAAACCTTTTTTAGACCTGTAAGCTACTTATTGGAATCAGAAGGGAAATCAATGAGTGACTTTTTGACCTTTGGGACAAAAATTTGTTCAGTAGGTCAAATATGGACTTTGTACAGCCATAATATGTTTAAAAAAAAAATCAAAAAAATTAAAACCTTTTGTAGACGTTTAGCTACTAACTGGAACCCAGAAGGGAAGTTAATGAGTGACTTTTTGACCTTTGGGACAAAAATTTGTTCAGTAGGTCAAATATGGACTTCTTGTACAGCCATAAAATGTAAAAAAAAAAAAAAAAATAAAAAAAAAAAAAACTTTTTTAGACCTGTAAGCTACTTATTGGAATCAGAAGGGAAATCAATGAGTGTCTTTTTGACCTCTGGGACAAAAGTATGTTCAGTAGGTCAAATATGGACTTCTGTACAGCCATATTATGTAAAATAAATAAATAAATAAATAAAAATATATATAATTTAAACCTTTTTTAGACCTGTAAGCTACTTATTGGAATCAGAAGGGAAATCAATGAGTGACTTTTTGACCTTTGGGACAGAAATTTGTTCAGTAGGTCAAATATGGACTTCTTGTACAGCCATAATATGTATTAAAAAAAAAAAAAAAAAAAAAAAAAAAAAAAACATTTAAACCTTTTTTAGACCTGTAAGCTACTTATTGGAATCAGAAGGGAAATCAATGAGTGACTTTTTGACCTTTGGGACAAAAATTTCTTCAGTAGGTCAAATATGGACTTTGGACAGCCATTATATGTGATTTTTTTTTTTTTTTTTAAGTTAAAACCTTTCGTAGACCTTTTAGCTACTTATTGGAACCAGAAGGAAAGTCAATGAGTGACTTTTGACCTTTGGGACAAAAATGTGTTCAGTAGGTTAAATATGGACTTCTTGTACAGCCATAATATGTAAAAAAAAAAAATTAAAACCTTTTGTAGACGTTTTAGCTACTAATTGGAACCAGAAGGAATGTCAATGAGTGACTTTTTGACCTTTGGGACAAACATTTGTTCATAAGGTCAAATATGGACTTTGTACAGCCATAATATGTAAAAACAGAAGAAGAAAAAAAAGAAAAAAAAAACCATTTAAACCTTTTTTAGACCTGTAAGCTACTTATTGGAATCAGAAGGGAAATCAATGAGTGACTTTTTGACCTTTGGAACAAAAATTTCTTCAGTAGGTCAAATATGGACTTTGTACAGCCATAATATGTGAAAAAAATAAAAAAATAAAAACAATGTAAAACCTTTTGTAGACCTTTTAGCTACTTATTGGAACCAGAAGGAAAATCAATGAGTGACTTTTTGACCTTTGGGACAAAAATGTGTTCAGTAGGTCAAATATGGACTTTGGACGGCCATTATATGTGAATTTATTTAAATTTTTTAATTAAAACCTTTTGTAGACCTTTTAGCTACTTATTGGAACCAGAAGGAAATTCAATGAGTGACTTTTGACCTTTGGGACAAAAATTTGTTCAGTAGGTCAAATATGGACTTCTTGTACAGCCATAATATGTAAAAAAAAAAATATCTATATATAAATTAAAAAAACTTGTTTAGACCTGTAAGCTACTTACTGGAAACAGAAGGGATGTCAATGAGTGACTCTTTGACCTTTGGGACAAAAATTTGTTTAGTAGGTCAAATATGGACTTTGTACAGCCATAATATGTGAGAAGAAAAAAAAAAATTAAATCCTTTTGTAGACATTTTAGCTACTAATTGGAACCAGAGGGGATGTCAATGAGTGACTTTTTGAACTTTGGGACAAAAAATTGTTCAGTAGGTCAAATATGGACTTTGTACAGCCATAATATGTTTAAAAAAAAAAAAATTAAAACCTTTTGTAGATCTTTTAGGTACTTATTGGAACCAGAAGGAAAGTCAATGAGTGACTTTTTGACCTTTGGGACAAAAATTTGTTCAGTACGTCAAATATGGACTTCTTGTACAGCCATAATATGTAAAAAAAAAAAAAAAAAGGTTAAACCTTTTTTAGACCTGTAAGCTACTTATTGGAATCAGAAGGGAAATCAATGAGTGTCTTTTTGACCTCTGGGACAAAAGTATGTTCAGTAGGTCAAATATGGACTTCTGTACAGCCATATTATGTAAAATAAATAAATAAATAAATAAATAAATAAATAAATAAATAAATATATAATTTAAACCTTTTTTAGACCTGTAAGCTACTTATTGGAATCAGAAGGGAAATCAATGAGTGTCTTTTTGACCCCTGGGACAAAAGTATGTTCAGTAGGTCAAATATGGACTTCTGTACAGCCATAATATGTAATATATATATATATATATATATATATATATATATATATATATATATATATATATATATATATATATATATATATATATATATATATACATATATTAAACCTTTTGTAGACCTTTTAGCTACTTATTGGAACCAGAAGGAAAGTCAATGAGTGACTTTTTGACCTTTGGGACAAAAATTTGTTCAGTAGGTCAAATATGGACTTCTTGTACAGCCATAATATGTAAAAAAAAACAAAAAAAAAAACATTTAAACCTTTTTTAGATCTGTAACCTACTTATTGGAATCAGAAGGGAAATCAATGAGTGACTTTTAGACCTCTGGGACAAAAATTTCTTCAGTGGGTCAAATATGGACATTGGAGAGCGATAATATGTGAGAATAAAAAAAAATTAAAAAAAAATTAAAACCTTTTGTAGACGTTTTAGCTACTAATTGGAACCAGAGGGGATGTCAATGAGTGACTTTTTGAACTTTGGGACAAAGTTGTTCAGTAGGTCAAATATGGACTTCTTGAACAGCCATAAAATGTAATAAATAAATAAATAAATAAATAAATAAATAAATAAATAAATAAATAAATAAATAAATAAATAAATAAATAAATAAATAAATAAATAAATAAATAAATAAATAAATAAACTTTTTTAGACCTGTAAGCTACTTATTGGAATCAGAAGGGAAATCAATGAGTGTCTTTTTGACCTCTGGGACAAAAGTATGTTCAGTAGGTCAAATATGGACTTCTGTACAGCCATAATATGTAAAAAAACAAAAAAACAAACAAAAAAAAAAAACATTTAAACCTTTTTTAGACCTGTAAGCTACTTATTGGAATCAGAAGGGAAATCAATGAGTGTCTTTTTGACCTCTGGGACAAAAGTATGTTCAGTAGGTCAAATATGGACTTCTGTACAGCCTTATTATGTAAAAAAAAAAAAAAAAAAAACCATATTAAACCGTTTGTAGACCTTTTAGCTACTAATTGGAACCAGAAGGAATGTCAATGAGTGACTTTTTGACCTTTGGGACAAAAATTTGTTCAGTAGGTCAAATATGGACTTCTTGTACAGCCATAATATGTAAAAAATAAAATAAAAAATAAAAAAAAACATTGGAATCAGAAGGGAAATCAATGAGTGACTTTTTGACCTTTGGGACAAACATTTGTTCAGTAGGTCAAATATCGACTTCTGTACAGCCATATTATGTAAAATAAATAAACAAATAAATAAAAATATATATAATTTAAACCTTTTTTAGACCTGTAAGCTACTTATTGGAATCAGAAGGGAAATCAATCTTCTTGACCTCTGGGACAAAAGTTTGTTCAGTAGGTCAAATATGGACTTCTGTACAGCCATAATATGTAAAAAAAAAAAAAAAAAAATTAAAAACTTTTTTAGACCTTTTAGGTACTTATTGGAACCAGAAGGAAAGTCAATGAGTGACTTTTTGACCTTTGGGACAAAAATTTGTTCAGAAGGTCAAATTTGGACTTCTTGTAGAGCCATTATATGTGAAAAAAATTAAAAAATAAAAATAATGTAAAACCTTTTGTAGACCTTTTAGCTACTTATTGGAATCAGAAGGGAAATCAATGAGTGTCTTTTTGACCTCTGGGACAAAAGTATGTTCAGTAGGTCAAATATGGACTTCTGTACAGCCTTATTATGTAAAAAAAAACAAAAAAAAAAAAAAAACAATTTAAACCGTTTGTAGACCTTTTAGCTACTAATTGGAACCAGAAGGAATTTCAATGAGTGACTTTTTGACCTTTGGGACAAACATTTGTTCAGTAGGTCAAATATGGACTTCTGTACAGCCATAATATGTAAAAAAAAAATATATATATATATATATTTATATATACATATATATATATATATATATATATATATATATATATATATATATATATATATATATATATATATATATATATATATATATATATATATATATATATATATATATATATATATATATATATATATATATATATATATATATATATATATATTAAACCTTTTGTAGACCTTTTAGCTACTAATTGGAACCAGAAGGGAAGTCAATGAGTGACTTTTTGACCTTTGGGACAAAAATTTGCTCAGTAGGTCAAATATGGACTTTGTACAGCCATAATATGTTAAAAAAATATATTTAAAAAAATTAAAACCTTTTTTAGACGTTTTAGCTACTAATTGGAACCAGAAGGGAAGTCAATGAGTGACTTTTTGACCTTTGGGACAAAAATTTGTTCAGTAGGTCAAATATGGACTTTGGACAGCCATAATATGTTAAAACAAAAAATATCAAAAAAATGTAAACCTTTTGTAGACGTTTTAGCTACTAATTGGAACCAGAAGGGATGTCAATGAGTGACTTTCTGACCTTTGGGACAAAAATTTGTTCAGTAGGTTAAATATGGACTTCTTGTACAGCCATAATATGTAAAAAAAAAAAAAAAAAAAAAAAACTTGTTTAGACCTGTAAGCTACTTACTGGAAACAGAAGGGAAGTCAATGAGTGACTTTTTGACCTTTGGGACAAAAATTTGTTCAGTAGGTCAAATATGGACTTTGTACAGCCAAAATATGATAAAAATTAAAAAATTAAAAAATGTAAGCCTTTTTTAGACCTTTTAGCTACTAATTGGAACCAGAAGGAAAGTCAATGAGTGACTTTTTGACCTTTGGGACAAAAATTTGTTTAGTAGGTCAAATATGGACTTCTTGGACAGCCATAATATGTAAAAGAAAAATAATAAAAAAAAAAAATAAAAAAACATTTAAACCTTTTTTAGACCTGTAAGCTACTTAATGGAATCAGAAGGGAAATCAATGAGTGACTTTTTGACCTTTGGGACAAAAATTTGTTCAGTAGGTCAAATATGGACTTTGTACAGCCATAATATGTTTAAAAAAAAAATCAAAAAAATTAAAACCTTTTGTAGACGTTTAGCTACTAACTGGAACCCAGAAGGGAAGTTAATGAGTGACTTTTTGACCTTTGGGACAAAAATTTGTTCAGTAGGTCAAATATGGACTTCTTGTACAGCCATAAAATGTAAAAAAAAAAAAAAAAAAAAAAAAAAAAAAAACTTTTTTAGACCTGTAAGCTACTTATTGGAATCAGAAGGGAAATCAATGAGTGTCTTTTTGACCTCTGGGACAAAAGTATGTTCAGTAGGTCAAATATGGACTTCTGTACAGCCATATTATGTAAAATAAATAAATAAATAAATAAAAATATATATAATTTAAACCTTTTTTAGACCTGTAAGCTACTTATTGGAATCAGAAGGGAAATCAATGAGTGACTTTTTGACCTTTGGGACAGAAATTTGTTCAGTAGGTCAAATATGGACTTCTTGTACAGCCATAATATGTATTAAAAAAAACAAAAAAAACAAAAAAAAAAAAAACATTTAAACCTTTTTTAGACCTGTAAGCTACTTATTGGAATCAGAAGGGAAATCAATGAGTGACTTTTTGACCTTTGGGACAAAAATTTCTTCAGTAGGTCAAATATGGACTTTGGACAGCCATTATATGTGATTTTTTTTTTTTTTTTTAAGTTAAAACCTTTCGTAGACCTTTTAGCTACTTATTGGAACCAGAAGGAAAGTCAATGAGTGACTTTTGACCTTTGGGACAAAAATGTGTTCAGTAGGTTAAATATGGACTTCTTGTACAGCCATAATATGTAAAAAAAAAAATTAAAACCTTTTGTAGACGTTTTAGCTACTAATTGGAACCAGAAGGAATGTCAATGAGTGACTTTTTGACCTTTGGGACAAACATTTGTTCATAAGGTCAAATATGGACTTTGTACAGCCATAATATGTAAAAACAGAAGAAGAAAAAAAAGAAAAAAAAAACCATTTAAACCTTTTTTAGACCTGTAAGCTACTTATTGGAATCAGAAGGGAAATCAATGAGTGACTTTTTGACCTTTGGAACAAAAATTTCTTCAGTAGGTCAAATATGGACTTTGTACAGCCATAATATGTGAAAAAAATAAAAAAATAAAAACAATGTAAAACCTTTTGTAGACCTTTTAGCTACTTATTGGAACCAGAAGGAAAATCAATGAGTGACTTTTTGACCTTTGGGACAAAAATGTGTTCAGTAGGTCAAATATGGACTTTGGACGGCCATTATATGTGAATTTATTTAAATTTTTTAATTAAAACCTTTTGTAGACCTTTTAGCTACTTATTGGAACCAGAAGGAAATTCAATGAGTGACTTTTGACCTTTGGGACAAAAATTTGTTCAGTAGGTCAAATATGGACTTCTTGTACAGCCATAATATGTAAAAAAAAAAATATCTATATATAAATTAAAAAAACTTGTTTAGACCTGTAAGCTACTTACTGGAAACAGAAGGGATGTCAATGAGTGACTCTTTGACCTTTGGGACAAAAATTTGTTTAGTAGGTCAAATATGGACTTTGTACAGCCATAATATGTGAGAAGAAAAAAAAAATTAAAACCTTTTGTAGACATTTTAGCTACTAATTGGAACCAGAGGGGATGTCAATGAGTGACTTTTTGAACTTTGGGACAAAAAATTGTTCAGTAGGTCAAATATGGACTTTGTACAGCCATAATATGTTTAAAAAAAAAAAAAATTAAAACCTTTTGTAGATCTTTTAGGTACTTATTGGAACCAGAAGGAAAGTCAATGAGTGACTTTTTGACCTTTGGGACAAAAATTTGTTCAGTACGTCAAATATGGACTTCTTGTACAGCCATAATATGTAAAAAAAAAAAAAAAAAGGTTAAACCTTTTTTAGACCTGTAAGCTACTTATTGGAATCAGAAGGGAAATCAATGAGTGTCTTTTTGACCTCTGGGACAAAAGTATGTTCAGTAGGTCAAATATGGACTTCTGTACAGCCATATTATGTAAAATAAATAAATAAATAAATAAATAAATAAATAAATAAATAAATAAATAAATATATAATTTAAACCTTTTTTAGACCTGTAAGCTACTTATTGGAATCAGAAGGGAAATCAATGAGTGTCTTTTTGACCCCTGGGACAAAAGTATGTTCAGTAGGTCAAATATGGACTTCTGTACAGCCATAATATGTAATATATATATATATATATATATATATATATATATATATATATATATATATATATATATATATATATATATATATATATATATACATATATTAAACCTTTTGTAGACCTTTTAGCTACTTATTGGAACCAGAAGGAAAGTCAATGAGTGACTTTTTGACCTTTGGGACAAAAATTTGTTCAGTAGGTCAAATATGGACTTCTTGTACAGCCATAATATGTAAAAAAAAAAAAAAAAAAAAACATTTAAACCTTTTTTAGACCTGTAACCTACTTATTGGAATCAGAAGGGAAATCAATGAGTGACTTTTAGACCTCTGGGACAAAAATTTCTTCAGTGGGTCAAATATGGACATTGGACAGCGATAATATGTGGGAATAAAAAAAAATAAAAAAAAAATTAAAACCTTTTGTAGACGTTTTAGCTACTAATTGGAACCAGAGGGGATGTCAATGAGTGACTTTTTGAACTTTGGGACAAAGTTGTTCAGTAGGTCAAATATGGACTTCTTGAACAGCCATAAAATGTAATAAATAAATAAATAAATAAATAAATAAATAAATAAATAAATAAATAAATAAATAAATAAATAAATAAATAAATAAATAAATAAATAAATAAATAAATAAATAAATAAATAAATAAATAAATAAATAAATAAATAAATAAATAAATAAATAAACTTTTTTAGACCTGTAAGCTACTTATTGGAATCAGAAGGGAAATCAATGAGTGTCTTTTTGACCTCTGGGACAAAAGTATGTTCAGTAGGTCAAATATGGACTTCTGTACAGCCATAATATGTAAAAAAACAAAAAAACAAAAAAACAAAAAAAACATTTAAACCTTTTTTAGACCTGTAAGCTACTTATTGGAATCAGAAGGGAAATCAATGAGTGTCTTTTTGACCTCTGGGACAAAAGTATGTTCAGTAGGTCAAATATGGACTTCTGTACAGCCATAATATGTAAAAAAAAAAAAAAAAAAAACAAACAAAAAAAAAAAAATTAAAAACTTTTGTAGACCTTTTAGGTACTTATTAGAAACAGAAGGAAAATCAATGAGTGACTTTTTGACCTTTGGGAAAAAAAATTGTTCACTAGGTTAAAAATGGACTTCTGTACAGCCATAATATGTAAAAAAAAAAAAAAAAAAAAAAAAAAAAAAAAAAATTAAAAACTTTTGTAGACCTTTTAGCTACTAATTGGAACCAGAAGGGAAGTCAATGAGTGACTTTTTGACCTTTGGGACAAAAATTTGTTCAAAAGGTCAAATATGGACTTTGTACAGCCATAATATGTAAAAAAAAATTTTTTAAAAAAATTAAAAACTTTTGTAGACCTTTTAGGTACTTATTAGAAACAGAAGGAAAATCAATGAGTGACTTTTTGACCTTTGGGACAAAAGTTTGTTCAGTAGGTCAAACATGGACTTCTGTACAGCCATAATATGTAAATAACATTTTTTTTAAAAAAAATTTAAAACTTTTGTAGACCTTTTAGGTACTTATTGGAAACAGAAGGAAAATCAATGAGTGACTTTTTGACCTTTGGGACAAAAATTTGTTCAGTAGGTCAAACATGGACTTCTGTACAGCCATAATATGTAAAAAAATAAATAAAAATAAAATAAAAATGTAAACCTTTTGTAGACCTTTTAGCTACTAATTGGAACCAGAAGGAAAGTCAATGAGTGACTTTTTGACCTTTGGAACAAACATTTGTTCAGTAGGTCAAATATGGACTTTGTACAGCCATAATATGTAAAAACAGAAAAAAAAAGAAAAAAAAACATTTAAACCTTTTTTAGACCTGTAAGCTACTTATTGGAATCAGAAGGGAAATCAATGAGTGACTTTTTGACCTTTGGAACAAAAATTTCTTCAGTAGGTCAAATATGGACTTTGTACAGCCATAATATGTGAAAAAAAAATAAAAAAAAAAAAAATAATGTAAAACCTTTTGTAGACCTTTTAGCCACTTATTGGAACCAGAAGGAAAGTCAATGAGTGACTTTTTGACCTTTGGGACAAAAATTTGTTCAGAAGGTCAAATTGGACTTCTTGTAGAGCCATTATATGTGAAAAAAATTAAAAAATAAAAATAATGTAAAACCTTTTGTAGACCTTTTAGCTACTTAATGGAATCAGAAGGGAAATCAATGAGTGACTTTTTGACCTTTGGGACAAACATTTGTTCAGTAGGTCAAATATGGACTTTGTACAGCCATAATATGTAAAAAAAAAAAAATAAAAATAAATTTAAAACTTTTGTAGACCTTTTAGGTACTTATTGGAAAAAGAAGGAAAATCAATGAGTGACTTTTTGACCTTTGGGACAAAAATTTGTTCAGTAGGTCAAATATGGACTTCTTGTACAACCATATTATGTAAACAAAAAAAAACAAAAAACAAACAAAAAAACATTGGAATCAGAAGGGAAATCAATGAGTGACTTTTTGACCTTTGGGACAAACATTTGTTCAGTAGGTTAAATATGGACTTCTGTACAGCCATATTATGTAAAATAAATAAATAAATAAATAAAAATATATATAATTTAAACCTTTTTTAGACCTGTAAGCTACTTATTGGAATCAGAAGGGAAATCAATCTTTTTGACCTCTGGGACAGAAGTATGTTCAGTACGTCAAATATGGACTTCTTGTACAGCCATAAAATGTAAAAAAAAAAAAAAAAAAATTTTTTAAATAAATAAACTTTTTATTGGAATCAGAAGGGAAATCAATGAGTGACTTTTTGACCTTTGGAACAAAAATTTCTTCAGTAGGTCAAATATGGACTTTGTAAAGCCATAATATGTGAAAAAAAATAAAAAAAATAAAATAATGTAAAACCTTTTGTAGACCTTTTAGCTACTTATTGGAGCCAGAAGGAAAGTCAATGAGTGACTTTTTGACCTTTGGGACAAAAATTTGTTCAGAAGGTCAAATTTGGACTTCTTGTAGAGCCATTATATGTGAAAAAAATTAAAAAATACAAATAATGTAAAACCTTTTGTAGACCTTTAAGCTACTTATTGGAACCAGAAGGAAAGTCAATGAGTGACTTTTTGACCTTTGGGACAAAAATTTGTTCAGAAGGTCTAATTTGGACTTCTTGTAGAGCCATTATATGTGAAAAAAATTAAAAAATAAAAATAATTTAAAACCTTTTGTAGACCTTTTAGCTACTTATTGGAACCTGAAGGGAAATCAATGAGTGTCTTTTTGACCTTTGGGACAAAAGTATGTTCAATAGGTCAAATATGGACTTCTGTACAGCCTTATTATGTAAAAAAAAAAAAAAAAAAAAAAAAAATATTAAACCGTTTGTAGACCTTTTAGCTACTAATTGGAACCAGAAGGAATGTCAATGAGTGACTTTTTGACCTTTGGGACAAAAATTTGTTCAGTAGGTCAAATATGGACTTCTTGTACAGCCATAATATGTAAACAAAAAAACAAAAACAAAAAAAACAAAAAACATTGGAATAAGAAGGGAAATCAAGGAGTGACTTTTTGACCTTTGGGACAAACATTTGTTCAGTTGGTCAAATATGGACTTCTGTACAGCCATATTATGTAAAATAAATAAATAAATAAATAAAAATATATATAATTTAAACCTTTTTTAGACCTGTAAGCTACTTATTGGAATCAGAAGGGAAATCAATCTTTTTGACCTCTGGGACAAAAGTATGTTCAGTAGGTCAAATATGGACTTCTGTACAGCCATAATATGTAAAAAAAAATATATATATATATATATATATATATATATATATATATATATATATATATATATATATATATATATATATATATATATATATATATATATATATATATATATATATATATATATATATATTAAACCTTTTGTAGAGCTTTTAGCTACTAATTGGAACCAGAAAGGAAGTCAATGAGTGACTTTTTGACCTTTGGGACAAAAATTTGTTCAGTTGGTCAAATATGGACATTGTACAGCCATAATATGTTAAAAAATATATATTTAAAAAAATTAATACCTTTTGTAGACGTTTTAGCTACTAATTGGAATTAGAAGGGAAGTCAATGAGTGACTTTTTGACCTTTGGGACAAAAATTTGTTCAGTAGGTCAAATATGGACTTTGTACAGCCATAATATGTTAAAAAAATATATATAAAAAAATTTAAAACATTTTGTAGACGTTTTAGCTACTAATTGGAACCAGAAGGGAAGTCAATGAGTGACTTTTTGACTTTTGGGACAAAAATTTGTTCAGTAGGTCAAATATGGACTTCTTGTACAGCCATAATATGTAAAAAAAAAAAAAAAAAAAAATTATTAAACCTTTTTTAGACCTGTAAGCCTACTGATTGGAATCAGAAGGGAAATCAATGAGTGACTTTTTGACCTTTGGGACAAAAATTTGTTCAGTAGGTCAAATATGGACTTCTTGTACAGCCATAATAGGTAAAAAAAAAAAAAGTTAAACTTTTTTAGACCTGTAAGCTACTTATTGGAATCAGAAGGGAAATCAATGAGTGTCTTTTTGACGTCTGGGACAAAAGTATGTTCAGTAGGTCATATATGGACTTCTGTACAGCCATATTATGTAAACAAAAAAAAACTAAAAAAAAACAAAAAAACATTGGAATCAGAAGGGAAATCAATGAGTGACTTTTTGACCTTTGGGACAAACATTTGTTCAGTAGGTCAAATATGGACTTCTGTACAGCCATATTATGTAAAATAAATAAATAAATAAATAAAAATATATATAATTTAAACCTTTTTTAGACCTGTAAGCTACTTATTGGAATCAGAAGGGAAATCAATCTTTTTGACCTCTGGGACAGAAGTATGTTCAGTACGTCAAATATGGACTTCTTGTACAGCCATAAAATGTAAAAAAAAAAAAAAAAAAAAATTTAATAAATAAATTTTTTTAGACCTGTAAGCTACTTATTGGAATCAGAAGGGAAATCAATGAGTGACTTTTTGACCTTTGGAACAAAAATTTCTTCAGTAGGTCAAATATGGACTTTGTAAAGCCATAATATGTGAAAAAAAATAAAAAAATTAAAATAATGTAAAACCTTTTGTAGACCTTTTAGCTACTTATTGGAGCCAGAAGGAAAGTCAATGAGTGACTTTTTGACCTTTGGGACAAAAATTTGTTCAGAAGGTCAAATTTGGACTTCTTGTAGAGCCATTATATGTGAAAAAAATTAAAAAATAAAAATAATGTAAAACCTTTTGTAGACCTTTTAGCTACTTATTGGAGCCAGAAGGAAAGTCAATGAGTGACTTTTTGACCTTTGGGACAAAAATTTGTTCAGAAGGTCTAATTTGGACTTCTTGTAGAGCCATTATATGTGAAAAAAATAAAAAAATAAAAATAATTTAAAACCTTTTGTAGACCTTTTAGCTACTTATTGGAACCTGAAGGGAAATCAATGAGTGTCTTTTTGACCTTTGGGACAAAAGTATGTTCAATAGGTCAAATATGGACTTCTGTACAGCCTTATTATGTAAAAAAAAAAAAAAAAAAAAAAAAATATTAAACCGTTTGTAGACCTTTTAGCTACTAATTGGAACCAGAAGGAATGTCAATGAGTGACTTTTTGACCTTTGGGACAAAAATTTGTTCAGTAGGTCAAATATGGACTTCTTGCACAGCCATAATATGTAAACAAAAAAACAAAAAACAAAAAAAAACATTGGAATAAGAAGGGAAATCAAGGAGTGACTTTTTGACCTTTGGGACAAACATTTGTTCCCTTTCGTTCAGTCACTACGACGTAACGTTAGTGACTAACGAATGGGGGTTTCGCTTAGAAGCCTATCAACTTCGAGTTTTGAGAAAACGCCCAATGGCGTGCCAATGCCATGGGGCATGCGGAATTTGCATACGTAGCTCCGCCTCACTGCGTGAGTATATAAGGAAGTACGAGGCAATATCGCATTATGTTTCTGCTTTCGGAGCCAAGAGTACCTACCTCTTCACTCCTACAGCCTTCTGAGACTCTGTCAGCTTCTTCGAGACGAGCAGCTTTCCAGTCGGTGTTGGTGTGACGGCGCGTTCCAGTGATCGCATACTTCCTGCCTGCTGATCTGTGCAGTGGTCCGCCTGACAGCTGGTGTGTGTTTCCCTGGGCGCTTCGGCATCGACTGCAAGGTTTTCCTCTCACAAAAAGAGCTTGCGCGTGGCACGTCTTTTTCAAGACGGCTCGCCCGTGCACTTCCGGGTGCGATCGATTTTCCGCTGCTGTCTGAGGACGCATTCACTGCTCGAGCGTGTTTGGGCTTCAGCGCGCACGGGCAGTGTTTGCGGATGTGTCACGTTTCCATTACGGGGGCGTGACCATCGCGATGTCACGGTCGAGACTCAATGATCTCCGTGAGGAGAGAGAGTCCCCTCTGCCACACCCCAATCTACCGTCCCCGAGTGAGATGGTACTTTGGCTGGTGGCCAGGGTGACCTGAGGGCGGTGCTGTGGTATTAAGAACCCCGACGTTCATTCCTCGGGCCACACCCCCCTCTTATACATCGCTTCCGCGAGTGTTGGATTGAATCTACGGCCCGTCTCTGACGCCCCGTTCGTTCAGTTCACGCTCCGGATAGCAGTGAGATGTCGATCGCCGCATCCCAAGGTGGGCTGGAGTCCTTTGGGGATGACGATTAGGTTGTGCTCCGCCTCCGGGTGTGTCAGCACTGCCTGATCTGACCTAAAGTTGACAGCCATGTTATCTCGGGCAGCCGCGAGTCTCGCGCTGGTGTGGAACTCCGCCCAGTCGTGGGTGCTCGTGGTTGCGCGATTGGTTTTTGGGGGCGGCACCCGACAGCTGTTGGGCCCCGCCCCCAATGCCTTTCGCTCCCGGGGTGCATGAGGAGATCACGCGGTCCCGGAAGTCCCCGTGCTTCTCGCGACCGTTTGGTGGCCTCCTCCGCCTTCTCTGCCCTTGATGGGGCCGCGGCCTAGGGTACACTGGGGCCCCCTCCCCCCCCACTGTTGAACTCTCTGTTGCGCACTACGGTGTCCACAGAGGGCTTTGACGTGGCGTGGTGTGGCTGTCCTAAGCACCCCCCCCAAAGCCTGTGGGCTCGTCTACTTCGGTGGCGTGGTCCCGCAGTGCTACGGGCAGGCCGCCGCCCCTTTGCACATGCACAAGGGTGGAGCCGACCCAGGGCTCTTCATTGAGCTGCGTGCCGCAACTGACCCCGCCCCCGGGCGGTGAAGGTGGCCACACGCTCCCTGGGTCGGGCAATGTCCACAGCTGTGGTCCGGGAGAACACCAGGCCTTACCTGGTGATGTGGAGGACGTTGAGCGGGCCCGCCTCCTCAACTCACCCATATCCCAGGCTGGCCTCTTCGGCGGCGCGGCTGAGAACTGCGCCCAACAGTTCTCGGCCGCCCCAGAGCAGACTGAGGCTGCAACACGTACTGCCCCGGCGGCCAGCTGCTGCACCAGCCGCCGGCCCAGTCGCCTCAGTCCGCTCGCCGCCGAGGGCGCCCTCCCTCTTCCCGCCCGGCCCCAGCAGCAGCCTTCACCTGGGCCGCGCCGTGGAGGTGGTTGAGGATGTCGCCCAGTCCGCTCCCCAGACTGGTTAAACGCCAGGATGGAGGTGGACAACTCAGAGATGGGTTCCAGTTCTTCCCAGGGGATGGTCGCAGGGCCTCTCCTTCCCCCGGTGGAGGGCCGGGGGAAAATCCTTCCGCTGCTGGCCCCCGGGCTAGCAGCGCTTGGGAAGAACTCATGTTCCTGTCTCTGAGCACCCAGAGACCGGTGATGACAGTGCGCGCCACCCTCGGGTCTCGCCACTCGCATCCCTCTCTGTCGCCAGCCCCCTGGCAGAGCAGACCCCAGTGGAACGCGAGTCCTTCCCTGGTCTCCTCTGTCAGGGCGCAGCCGTTAACCGTGCTCCGACCCGGGGACGCCCAACAGCCTCCCCTGTCCGCGCCGGTAACGCTGCCTCGCTGCCCCACCCAGGGTACGTCTGTCGTCCGGATGACCCCGTTGGTGCAGTCTCTGGAAGCCTGGCTTCAGCTTCCGGGGCTGTCCCGCTGGGCTGCCCGGACCATCAGGCTCGGCTACGCGATTCAGTTCGCGCAGGCTCCTCCCCGTTACAGGGGAGTCCGCTATACCATGACCGGGGCCCATGCCCCCGTCATGCGTGCGGAGATTGCCACTCTACTGGCGAAGGGTGCGATCGAGCCTGTCCCTCCAGCCGAAATGAGGTCGGGGTTCTACAGCCCCTACTTCATTGTACCCAAGAAAACCGGTGGGTTACGGCCAATCCTGGACCTTCGCATCTTGAACCGATCCCTTCACCGGCTTCCGTTCGAGATGTTGACTGCGAAACGCCTTTTCGAATGCGTTCGTCCGTACGATTGGTTTGCAGCGATTGACCTGAAGGACGCCTACTTCCATGTCTCCATCCTTCCTCGACACAGACCGTTCCTACGGTTTGCTTTCGAGGGGCGGGCATACCAGTACGCAGTTCTCCCATTCGGGTTATCTCTGTCCCCTCGCGTCTTCACGAAGATCGCCGAGGCAGCCCTTGCGCCCCTTTGGCAGCACGGGGTCCGCATCCTGAACTACCTCGACGACTGGCCCATACTAGGCCACTCTCGAGAGCAGGTTTGCGGACACAGAGATCTGGTTCTCCACCACTTAACCCGTCTGGGCCTTCGGGTCAACTGGGAGAAGAGCAAACTTTGCCCCGTGCAGAGGATCTCTTTTCTCGGTATGGAGATCGACTCGGTCGCCATGTACGCGCAGCTTTCGAGCGAGCGCGCGCGCGCAGTCTCTGCTGACTTGCCTCCGACAAATCGAGAGCAAGAATGCGGTTCCACTGAAACTTTTTCAGAGGCTCCTGGGGCATATGGCATCTGCAGCCGCGGTAACGCCGCTCGGATTGCTTCATATGAGACCGCTTCAGCACTGGCTTCGCGATCGAGTCCCGAGATGGGCATGGCAGTCTGGCACGCTCCGGGTCCAAGTGACTCGGGCCTGCTTACAGACACTCACCCCGTGGTCGAACCTCAGCTTTCTACGGGCCGGTGTGCCCTTAGAACGAGTTTCCAGGCATGTTGTCGTATCGACGGATGCCTCTGCCACGGGCTGGGGTGCCATGTGCAATGGACAAGCAGCCGCGGGCTCCTGGACAGGACCCCAGCGTCTCCTGCATGTCAATTGCCTCGAGTTGCTGGCAGTACGGTTCGCCCTGCACCGCTTCCGAGCGTTGCTGAAGGGTCAACATGTGCTTGTCCGGACAGACAACACGGCCGTAGTAGCGTACATCAACCACCAGGGCGGTCTACGCTCCCGCCGCATGTCTCAACTCGCCCGCCATCTCGTCTTATGGAGTCAGAAGCGCCTGAGGTCCCTTCGTGCTGTCCATATTCCGGGAGTCCTGAACCACGCAGCCGACGAGCTCTCGCGGTTTCAGCCTCTCCCGGGAGAATGGAGACTCCATCCCCGGACGGTTCAGCTGATTTGGGAACAGTGCGGCGACGCACAGGTAGACCTGTTTGCCTCCCACGACTCTTCCCACTGCAGCCTGTATTATTCCCTGACCGAGGGCACGCTCGGCACGGATGCACTGGCGCACAGCTGGCCGCGGGGCCTACGCAAATATGCGTTTCCCCCAGTGAGCCTACTTGCACAGCTTCTGTGCAAAATCAGGGAGGACAAGGAGCAGGTCCTTTTGGTCGCCCCGTACTGGCACGGCCGGACCTGGTTCCCCGAACTCATTCTCCTTGCGACAGCCCCTCCCTGGCCTATTCCTCTGAGACCGGACCTCCTTACTCAGAGACGGGGCACCCATTGGCACCCGCGTCCCGACCTTTGGAACCTCCACGTGTGGCTCCTAGACGGGACCCGGCAGGTTTGAGTGGCCTACCACCTACGGTGGTCGCCACCATCACTTCCGCTAGGGCAGAGTCCACTCGGCATGCCTATGCGTTGAAGTGGAACCTCTTCGTCACCTGGTGCTCTTCCCGCCAAGAAGACCCCTGGAAATGTCCGATCGGGTCCGTGCTTCAGTTTCTCCAAGAGGGGCTGGAGCGAAGGCTGTCTCCCTCCACCCTCAAGGTATATGTGGCCGCAATATCTGCCCACCACGATCTCTTGGAGAACAAAAAGGTAAGTCAGCACGACCTGGTCATCAGGTTCCTGAGGGGAGCTAGGAGACTGAATCCTCCTCGCTCTCCTCTCGTACCCTCTTGGGACCTCGCAGTAGTGTTAACTGCTCTGCAGAGACCTCCCTTTGAGCCTTTGCGGTCGGTCGATATTAAGTTTCTGTCTATGAAGACGGCTCTGCTGACCGCATTGGCCTCAGTCAAGAGGGTCGGGGACCTGCAGGCATTTTCGGTTGACGAAGCGTGCCTGGAGTTCGGGCCGGCTAACTCTCACGTGATCCTGAGACCCCGGCCTGGATATGTGCCCAAGGTTCCCACCACTCCGTTCAAGGACCAGGTGGTGAACCTGCAAGCGCTGCCTTTGGAGGAGGCAGACCCAGCCTTGGCATTGCTCTGTCCAGTACGCGCTCTCCGCGCCTACGTAGACATGACGCAGTGTTTCAGGACCTCAGACCAGCTCTTTGTCTGTTATGGTGGAGAGCGGAAGGGAAGTGCTCTCTCAAAGCAAAGGCTGTCTCACTGGATAGTGGACACCATTGCTTTGGCTTACCAGCAGCAAGGCCGACCATGTCCCCTTGGTGTGAGGGCACACTCCACCCGGAGTGTGGCTTCCTCTTGGGCTCTAGCGCATGGCGCCTCGCTAGCAGACATCTGCAGAGCTGCAGGCTGGGCGACACCCAACACATTCGCCAGATTCTATAATCTCCGAGTGGAGCCAGTGTCCGACTATGTACTCGCTCCCCCGAGGGGCCGGTAAGGACCAGGTTCAGGTGTCTTCGCTTGCTCGCCACTCCACTCCACGGACTGGATACGTGCGATATTTCCTCAGGTGAGTTCCCCGAGAGCCCTGAGCTCCTCCAGCACTGTCGACGCCGACATCAGTTCAGTCTGCCCTCTCAAGCCCAGACCCTCATGTCCGGCCAGGTGCCCCATGTGCATGGTTCCCTCTGGCGACCCCCACATGTGTATTTCACCGTAAGTCTCCGCAGTGAGCGGGTTTCTTCCCTTGGCGTGTCCCCGCCACCCCTAGGGTTAAAAATCCACCTTCGGCTGGTACCCTAGAGATCTCCCATATGCAACCCTCTCCGGGTCATATGTGTCTCTTAAGTCCTCCCCACGGGTAGGCATCTTGGCATTCCCTCACTGGGATATGCTTCCCAGTGTACCTTGGTAATCCTGTGTTAAGTGGGAGTCCTTCGTCCGTACTAGTCTTACGACAGGGTACTCACACTTACGCAGGGCGCTGGAAGACAGCTGAGTGGCGGGATTATATTGGGACCCCCATTCGTTAGTCACTAACGTTACGTCGTAGTGACTGAACGAAAGGGAACGTCTCGGTTACGGATGTAACCCTCGTTCCCTGAGGAGGGAACGGAGACGTAACGTCCCCTTGCCACATCAGCTGTGTTGCCTGGAACGCAGGAGTTCAGTCTTGGCTCCTCAAGCAGGTAACATAATGCGATATTGCCTCGTACTTCCTTATATACTCACGCAGTGAGGCGGAGCTACGTATGCAAATTCCGCATGCCCCATGGCATTGGCACGCCATTGGGCGTTTTCTCAAAACTCGAAGTTGATAGGCTTCTAAGCGAAACCCCCATTCGTTAGTCACTAACGTTACGTCTCCGTTCCCTCCTCAGGGAACGAGGGTTACATCCGTAACCGAGACGTTCAGTTGGTCAAATATGGACTTCTGTACAGCCATATTATGTAAAATAAATAAATAAATAAATAAAAATATATATAATTTAAACCTTTTTTAGACCTGTAAGCTACTTATTGGAATCAGAAGGGAAATCAATCTTTTTGACCTCTGGGACAAAAGTATGTTCAGTAGGTCATATATGGACTTCTGTACAGCCATAATATGTAAAAAAAAAAAAAAAAAAATATATATATATATATATATATATATATATATATATATATATATATATATATATATATATATATATATATATATATATATATATATATATATATATATATATTAAACCTTTTGTAGAGCTTTTAGCTACTAATTGGAACCAGAAAGGAAGTCAATGAGTGACTTTTTGACCTTTGGGACAAAAATTTGTTCAGTTGGTCAAATATGGACATTGTACAGCCATAAGCCATAATATGTTAAAAAAATATATTTAAAAAAATTAATACCTTTTGTAGACGTTTTAGCTACTAATTGGAATTAGAAGGGAAGTCAATGAGTGACTTTTTGACCTTTGGGACAAAAATTTGTTCAGTAGGTCAAATATGGACTTTGTACAGCCATAATATGTTAAAAAAATATATATAAAAAATTTTAAAACATTTTGTAGACGTTTTAGCTACTAATTGGAACCAGAAGGGAAGTCAATGAGTGACTTTTTGACTTTTGGGACAAAAATTTGTTCAGTAGGTCAAATATGGACTTCTTGTACAGCCATAATATGTAAAAAAAAAAAAAAAAAATTATTAAACCTTTTTTAGACCTGTAAGCCTACTGATTGGAATCAGAAGGGAAATCAATGAGTGACTTTTTTTGACCTTTGGGACAAAAATATGTTCAGTAGGTCAAATATGGACTTCTTGTACAGCCATAAAATGTAAAAAAAAAAAAAAAAAATTTTTTAGACCTTTTAGCTACTTATTGGAATCAGAAGGGAAATCAATGAGTGACTTTTTGACCTTTGGGACAAAAATTTGTTCAGTAGGTCAAATATGGACTTCTTGTACAGCCATAATAGGTAAAAAAAAAAAACAAGTTAAACTTTTTTAGACCTGTAAGCTACTTATTGGAATCAGAAGGGAAATCAATGAGTGTCTTTTTGACGTCTGGGACAAAAGTATGTTCAGTAGGTCATATATGGACTTCTGTACAGCCATATTATGTAAAATAAATAAATAAAAATATATATAATTTAAACCTTTTTTAGAGCTGTAAGCTACTTATTGGAATCAGAAGGGAAATCAATGAGTGTCTTTTTGACCTCTGGGACAAAAGTATGTTCAGTAGGTCAAATATGGACTTCTGTACAGCCATAATATGTAAAAAAAAAAAAAATATATATATATATATATATATATATATATATATATATATATATATATATATATATATATATATATATATATATATATTAGTGCTGTCAGTTAAACGCGTTATTAACGACGTTAACGCAAACCTATTTTAACGGCGTCAATTTTTTTATCGCGAGATTAACGTTCTTTTTGTTCTAACAAACTTTGTAGTTTTTTCACATGCTGTTGCAACAACTAGTAACGTTAGAAAAACTACAACACCACTCCGGATGTAGCTAGACCGGAAACAAAACATCAGGCACGCTGCGGCTGCCCGCACTCGTTTGGGCCATTAAAAGAGTAGACGTGGATGGCAAGCGTGAGACGCCGAATTGAGGAACGTATTAAGCCATGGTTTAACTCAGGGGTCTTCAACTAAAAGTGCTTGTCTTGAGCGCTGCTTTCTGCTCTGATGGTGCGTTCACACCAGACGCGAATGAAGCGTTTTGCGCGAGTGATTTAAGTCAATGCAAAGACGCAAATAGACATTCTGCGGCGCGGATTAAGCGGCGTGCATGTCGCGTCATTCGCGTCCGGTGTGAAGGCACCATCAGTCTCTTCTTCACTGCATGCTTGACCGCGCGTCTGGGTCTGAACGTAGTAACTGAGCATTGCAACGTTAACTGTTTCATTACGTCAAAAGGCTTCGCGGTCCGGATTCGGACCGGAGTCCGCTAGTTGGCGACCCCTGGTTTAACTGCACTATAGGCGGAGTCCTAGTTTACCTTGCATGTGCACTTTGTAATTTTATTTTGTATCACCCTGTTTTGATCCCTTAGAAAGGGCTGTTGAAGGGGCTGTTTGTGCAACAAAGTATTTGTTTCACCCTTTTATTGATGGGCAGTGTTACATTGTGTGAGCGATTATTTGCTCCAAGTGAGAATGTTGGTGTGAAATCGAACACTAAAGTATGCCAATGTTGTTTTCAATAAAACAAACATTTGAACAAAGCAAGCCGATCCACTTTTCTATGTTGATAAGAGCATTAAAACATGGGCGTCGGAAGCAAAAAAAATGTGGGTGGGTCCTCAGAATTTTTTTACTGGAGTAGATGCCAATTACATTAAGTACAAATATACCGCTTTACTTGGTAAACGTATAGGTCGGAAAGACAAAATTACGTAAATCAATCGCCATTTCATTGAGAGCGACAGTAGTGTAGGGGTAAGGCGCACGGCATCTAGTTTTGACACAAATCGACCCGCGGTTCGAGTCCGGCTTTCGCCGAAATCAATCTTCTCCGTTTTCCCATCACATATCAAATCGGAAAGGCATTTATTTTCAATACAAATTAAGAAAATATTAGAAAAGTGGAAATAAAGCGTCTAATATGTGTTTAATAATAAGTGTTTATCGATTAGGGTTAGGTAAACAGACGTGCTGAATGTTAGAGACGATAAAAGTGAGTGGGTCCAATATCATTGATCGTAAAAAGTGGGTGGGTCTTGTCCCACCTACATACAATGGTTCCGACGCCCATGCATTAAAATAAGAAAAAATAATGGGACAAAAAGAAATCAAGGGACATTTAGAATAAATAAAAATGTGCGATTAATTGTGATTAATTGTGAGTTAACTATGACATTAATGCGATTAATCGCGATTAAATATTTTAATCGTTTGACAGCACTAATATATATATATATATATATATATTAAACCTTTTGTAGACCTTTTAGCTACTAATTGGAACCAGAAGGGAAGTCAATGAGTGACTTTTTGACCTTTGGGACAAAAGTATGTTCAGTAGGTCAAATATGGACTTCTTGTACAGCCATAAAATGTAAAAAAAAAAAAAAAAATTTTTTAGACCTTTTAGCTACTTATTGGAATCAGAAGGGAAATCAATGAGTGACTTTTTGACCTTTGGGACAAAAATTTGTTCAGTAGGTCAAATATGGACTTCTTGTACAGCCATAATAGGTAAAAAAAAAAAACAAGTTAAACTTTTTTAGACCTGTAAGCTACTTATTGGAATCAGAAGGGAAATCAATGAGTGTCTTTTTGACGTCTGGGACAAAAGTATGTTCAGTAGGTCATATATGGACTTCTGTACAGCCATATTATGTAAAATAAATAAATAAAAATATATATAATTTAAACCTTTTTTAGAGCTGTAAGCTACTTATTGGAATCAGAAGGGAAATCAATGAGTGTCTTTTTGACCTCTGGGACAAAAGTATGTTCAGTAGGTCAAATATGGACTTCTGTACAGCCATAATATGTAAAAAAAAAAAAAAAAAAATATATATATATATATATATATATATATATATATATATATATATATATATATATATATATATATATATATATATTAGTGCTGTCAGTTAAACGCGTTATTAACGACGTTAACGCAAACCTATTTTAACGGCGTCAATTTTTTTATCGCGAGATTAACGTTCTTTTTGTTCTAACAAACTTTGTAGTTTTTTCACATGCTGTTGCAACAACTAGTAACGTTAGAAAAACTACAACACCACTCCGGATGTAGCTAGACCGGAAACAAAACATCAGGCACGCTGCGGCTGCCCGCACTCGTTTGGGCCATTAAAAGAGTAGACGTGGATGGCAAGCGTGAGACGCCGAATTGAGGAACGTATTAAGCCATGGTTTAACTCAGGGGTCTTCAACTAAAAGTGCTTGTCTTGAGCGCTGCTTTCTGCTCTGATGGTGCGTTCACACCAGACGCGAATGAAGCGTTTTGCGCGAGTGATTTAAGTCAATGCAAAGACGCAAATAGACATTCTGCGGCGCGGATTAAGCGGCGTGCATGTCGCGTCATTCGCGTCCGGTGTGAAGGCACCATCAGTCTCTTCTTCACTGCATGCTTGACCGCGCGTCTGGGTCTGAACGTAGTAACTGAGCATTGCAACGTTAACTGTTTCATTACGTCAAAAGGCTTCGCGGTCCGGATTCGGACCGGAGTCCGCTAGTTGGCGACCCCTGGTTTAACTGCACTATAGGCGGAGTCCTAGTTTACCTTGCATGTGCACTTTGTAATTTTATTTTGTATCACCCTGTTTTGATCCCTTAGAAAGGGCTGTTGAAGGGGCTGTTTGTGCAACAAAGTATTTGTTTCACCCTTTTATTGATGGGCAGTGTTACATTGTGTGAGCGATTATTTGCTCCAAGTGAGAATGTTGGTGTGAAATCGAACACTAAAGTATGCCAATGTTGTTTTCAATAAAACAAACATTTGAACAAAGCAAGCCGATCCACTTTTCTATGTTGATAAGAGCATTAAAACATGGGCGTCGGAAGCAAAAAAAATGTGGGTGGGTCCTCAGAATTTTTTTACTGGAGTAGATGCCAATTACATTAAGTACAAATATACCGCTTTACTTGGTAAACGTATAGGTCGGAAAGACAAAATTACGTAAATCAATCGCCATTTCATTGAGAGCGACAGTAGTGTAGGGGTAAGGCGCACGGCATCTAGTTTTGACACAAATCGACCCGCGGTTCGAGTCCGGCTTTCGCCGAAATCAATCTTCTCCGTTTTCCCATCACATATCAAATCGGAAAGGCATTTATTTTCAATACAAATTAAGAAAATATTAGAAAAGTGGAAATAAAGCGTCTAATATGTGTTTAATAATAAGTGTTTATCGATTAGGGTTAGGTAAACAGACGTGCTGAATGTTAGAGACGATAAAAGTGAGTGGGTCCAATATCATTGATCGTAAAAAGTGGGTGGGTCTTGTCCCACCTACATACAATGGTTCCGACGCCCATGCATTAAAATAAGAAAAAATAATGGGACAAAAAGAAATCAAGGGACATTTAGAATAAATAAAAATGTGCGATTAATTGTGATTAATTGTGAGTTAACTATGACATTAATGCGATTAATCGCGATTAAATATTTTAATCGTTTGACAGCACTAATATATATATATATATATATATATTAAACCTTTTGTAGACCTTTTAGCTACTAATTGGAACCAGAAGGGAAGTCAATGAGTGACTTTTTGACCTTTGGGACAAAAGTATGTTCAGTAGGTCAAATATGGACTTCTGTACAGCCATAATATGTAAAAAAAAAAAAAAAAAAAAAAAAAAACTTTTGTAGACGTTTTAGCTACTAATTGGAACCAGAAGAGAAGTCAATGAGTGACTTTTTGACCTTTGGGACAAAAATTTGTTCAATAGGTCAAATATGGACTTTGTACAGCCATAATATGTAAAAAAAATTAAAAAAAAATTAAAAACTTTTGTAGACCTTTTAGGTACTTATTAGAAACAGAAGGAAAATCAATGAGTGACTTTTTGACCTTTGGGACAAAAATTTGTTCAGTAGGTCATATATGGACTTCTGTACAGCCATAATCTGTAAAAAAAAAAAAAAAATTAAAAATTAAAAACTTTTGTAGACTAATTGGAACCAGAAGAGAAGTCAATGAGTGACTTTTTGACCTTTGGGACAAAAATTTGTTCAATAGGTCAAATATGGACTTTGTACAGCCATAATATGTAAAAAAAATTTAAAAAAAATTAAAAACTTTTGTAGACCTTTTAGGTACTTATTAGAAACAGAAGGAAAATCAATGAGTGACTTTTTGACCTTTGGGACAAAAATTTGTTCAGTAGGTCATATATTGACTTCTGTACAGCCATTACATGTAAAAAAAAAAAAAATGTATATATATATATATATATATATATATATATATATATATATATATATATATATATATATATATATATATATATATATATATATATATATATATATATATATATATATATATATATATATATATATATATATATATATATATATATATATATATATATATATATATATATATATATATATATATTAAACCTTTTGTAGACCTTTTAGCTACTAATTGGAACCAGAAGGGAAGTCAATGAGTGACTTTTTGACCTTTGGGACAAAAGTATGTTCAGTAGGTCAAATATGGACTTCTGTACAGCCATATTCTGTAAAATAAATAAATAAATAAATAAATAAAAATATATATAATTTAAACCTTTTTTAGACATGTAAGCTAAAAAATTTTTTTAAAAAAATTAAAAACTTTTGTAGACCTTTTAGGTACTTATTAGAATCAGAATGGAAATCAATGAGTGTCTTTTTGACCTCTGGGACAAAAGTATGTTCAGTAGGTCAAATATGGACTTCTTGTACAGCCATAAAATGTAAAAAAAAAAAAAAAAAAAAAAAAAATACTTTTTTAGACCTGTAAGCTACTTATTGGAATCAGAAGGGAAATCAGAGAGTGACTTTTTGACCTTTGGGACAAAAATTTGTTCAGTAGGTCAAATATGGACTTCTTGTACAGCCATAATATGTAAAAAAAAAAAAAAAATGTTAAACCTTTTTTAGACCTGTATGCTACTTATTGGAATCAGAAGGGAAATCAATGAGTGTCTTTTTGACCTCTGGGACAAAAGTATGTTCAGTAGGTCAAATATGGACTTCTGTACAGCCATATTATGTAAAATAAATAAATAAATAAATAAAAATATATATAATTTAAACCTTTTTTAGACCTGTAAGCTACTTATTGGAATCAGAAGGGAAATCAATGAAAAAAAATTAAAAAAAAATTAAAAACTTTTGTAGACCTTTTAGGTACTTATTAGAAACAGAAGGAAAATCAATGAGTGACTTTTTGACCTTTGGGACAAAAATTTGTTCAGTTGGTCAAATATGGACATTGTACAGCCATAATATGTTAAAAAAAATATATTTAAAAAAATTAATACCTTTTGTAGACGTTTTAGCTACTAATTGGAATTAGAAGAGAAGTCAATGAGTGACTTTTTGACCTTTGGGACAAAAATTTGTTCAGTAGGTCAAATATGGACTTTGTACAGCCATAATATGTTAAAAAAAAATATATAAAAAAATTTAAAACCTTTTGTAGACGTTTTAGCTACTAATTGGAACCAGAAGGGAAGTCAATGAGTGACTTTTTGACTTTTGGGACAAAAATTTGTTCAGTAGGTCAAATATGGACTTCTTGTACAGCCATAATATGTAAAAAAAAAAAAAAAAAAAATTATTAAACCTTTTTTAGACCTATAAGCCTACTGATTGGAATCAGAAGGGAAATCAATGAGTGACTTTTTTTGACCTTTGGGACAAAAATATGTTCAGTAGGTCAAATATGGACTTCTTGTACAGCCATAAAATGTAAAAAAAAAATATATATTTTTTAGACCTTTTAGCTACTTATTGGAATCAGAAGGGAAATCAATGAGTGACTTTTTGACCTTTGGGACAAAAATTTGTTCAGTAGGTCAAATATGGACTTCTTGTACAGCCATAATAGGTAAAAAAAAAAAAAAGTTAAACTTTTTTAGACCTGTAAGCTACTTATTGGAATCAGAAGGGAAATCAATGAGTGTCTTTTTGACGTCTGGGACAAAAGTATGTTCAGTAGGTCATATATGGACTTCTGTACAGCCATATTATGTAAAATAAATAAATAAAAATATGTATAATTTAAACCTTTTTTAGAGCTGTAAGCTACTTATTGGAATCAGAAGGGAAATCAATGAGTGTCTTTTTGACCTCTGGGACAAAAGTATGTTCAGTAGGTCAAATATGGACTTCTGTACAGCCATAATATGTAAAAAAAAAAAAAAAAAAAAAAAACTTTTGTAGACGTTTTAGCTACTAATTGGAACCAGAAGAGAAGTCAATGAGTGACTTTTTGACCTTTGGGACAAAAATTTGTTCAATAGGTCAAATATGGACTTTGTACAGCCATAATATGTAACAAAAATTAAAAAAAAATTAAAAACTTTTGTAGACCTTTTAGGTACTTATTAGAAACAGAAGGAAAATCAATGAGTGACTTTTTGACCTTTGGGACAAAAATTTGTTCAGTAGGTCATATATGGACTTCTGTACAGCCATAATATGTAAAAAAAAAAAAAATTTAAAAATTAAAAACTTTTGTAGACTAATTGGAACCAGAAGAGAAGTCAATGAGTGACTTTTTGACCTTTGGGACAAAAATTTGTTCAATAGGTCAAATATGGACTTTGTACAGCCATAATATGTAAAAATTTTTAAAAAAAAATTAAAAACTTTTGTAGACCTTTTAGGTACTTATTGGAAAAAGAAGGAAAATCAATGAGTGACTTTTTGACCTTTGGGACAAAAATTTGTTCAGTAGGTCAAATATGGACTTCTTGTACAACCATATTATGTAAACAAAAAAAACAAAAAAAAAACAAAAAAACATTGGAATCAGAAGGGAAATCAATGAGTGACTTTTTGACCTTTGGGACAAACATTTGTTCAGTAGGTCAAATATGGACTTCTGTACAGCCATATTATGTAAAATAAATAAATAAATAAATAAAAATATATATAATTTAAACCTTTTTTAGACCTGTAAGCTACTTATTGGAATCAGAAGGGAAATCAATCTTTTTGACCTCTGGGACAGAAGTATGTTCAGTACGTCAAATATGGACTTCTTGTACAGCCATAAAATGTAAAAAAAACAAAACAAAAAAAAACAAATTTAAATAAATAAACTTTTTTAGACCTGTAAGCTACTTATTGGAATCAGAAGGGAAATCAATGAGTGACTTTTTGACCTTTGGAACAAAAATTTCTTCAGTAGGTCAAATATGGACTTTGTAAAGCCATAATATGTGAAAAAAAATAAAAAAATAAAAATAATGTAAAACCTTTTGTAGACCTTTTAGCTACTTATTGGAGCCAGAAGGAAAGTCAAGGAGTGACTTTTTGACCTTTGGGACAAACATTTGTTCAGTTGGTCAAATATGGACTTCTGTACAGCCATATTATGTAAAATAAATAAATAAATAAATAAAAATATATATAATTTAAACCTTTTTTAGACCTGTAAGCTACTTATTGGAATCAGAAGGGAAATCAATCTTTTTGACCTCTGGGACAAAAGTATGTTCAGTAGGTCAAATATGGACTTCTGTACAGCCATAATATGTAAAAAAATAAAATAAAAAAAAATAAAAAAAATATATATATATATATTAAACCTTTTGTAGAGCTTTTAGCTACTAATTGGAACCAGAAAGGAAGTCAATGAGTGACTTTTTGACCTTCGGGACAAAAATTTGTTCGGTAGGTCAAATATGGACATTGTACAGCCATAATATGTTAAAAAATATATATTTAAAAAAATTAATACCTTTTGTAGACGTTTTAGCTACTAATTGGAATTAGAAGGGAAGTCAATGAGTGACTTTTTGACCTTTGGGACAAAAATTTGTTCAGTAGGTCAAATATGGACTTTGTACAGCCATAATATGTTAAAAAAAATATATTAAAAAATTTAAAACCTTTTGTAGACGTTTTAGCTACTAATTGGAACCAGAAGGGAAGTCAATGAGTGACTTTTTGACTTTTGGGACAAAAATTTGTTCAGTAGGTCAAATATGGACTTCTTGTACAGCCATAATATGTAAAAAAAAAAAAAAAAAATTATTAAACCTTTTTTAGACCTGTAAGCCTACTGATTGGAATCAGAAGGGAAATCAATGAGTGACTTTTTTTGACCTTTGGGACAAAAATATGTTCAGTAGGTCAAATATGGACTTCTTGTACAGCCATAAAATGTAAAAAAAAATATATATTTTTTAGACCTTTTAGCTACTTATTGGAATCAGAAGGGAAATCAATGAGTGACTTTTTGACCTTTGGGACAAAAATT
The DNA here is from genome assembly GCF_949357685.1 of Gobio gobio. Taxonomy (NCBI): domain Eukaryota; kingdom Metazoa; phylum Chordata; class Actinopteri; order Cypriniformes; family Gobionidae; genus Gobio; species Gobio gobio. Next base: position 22,610,990 of record NC_137115.1, on the reverse strand, counting down.
TGTTCAGTAGGTCAAATATGGACTTCTTGTACAGCCATAATAGGTAAAAAAAAAAAAAGTTAAACTTTTTTAGACCTGTAAGCTACTTATTGGAATCAGAAGGGAAATCAATGAGTGTCTTTTTGACGTCTGGGACAAAAGTATGTTCAGTAGGTCATATATGGACTTCTGTACAGCCATATTATGTAAAATAAATAAATAAAAATATATATAATTTAAACCTTTTTTAGAGCTGTAAGCTACTTATTGGAATCAGAAGGGAAATCAATGAGTGTCTTTTTGACCTCTGTGACAAAAGTATGTTCAGTAGGTCAAATATGGACTTCTGTACAGCCATAATATGTAAAAAATATATATATATATATATATATATATATATATATATATTAAACCTTTTGTAGACCTTTTAGCTACTAATTGGAACCAGAAGGGAAGTCAATGAGTGACTTTTTGACCTTTGGGACAAAAGTATGTTCAGTAGGTCAAATATGGACTTCTGTACAGCCATAATATGTAAACAAAATAAATAAAAAAATAAATAAATAAAAAAAACTTTTGTAGACGTTTTAGCTACTAATTGGAACCAGAAGAGAAGTCAATGAGTGACTTTTTGACCTTTGGGACAAAAATTTGTTCAATAGGTCAAATATGGACTTTGTACAGCCATAATATGTAAAAAAAATTAAAAAAAAATTAAAAACTTTTGTAGACCTTTTAGGTACTTATTAGAAACAGAAGGAAAATCAATGAGTGACTTTTTGACCTTTGGGACAAAAATTTGTTCAGTAGGTCATATATGGACTTCTGTACAGCCATTACATGTAAAAAAAAAAAAAAATGTATATATATATATATATATATATATATATATATATATATATATATATATATATATATATATATATATATATATATATTAAACCTTTTGTAGACCTTTTAGCTACTAATTGGAACCAGAAGGGAAGTCAATGAGTGACTTTTTGACCTTTGGGACAAAAGTATGTTCAGTAGGTCAAATATGGACTTCTGTACAGCCATATTCTGTAAAATAAATAAATAAATAAATAAATAAATAAAAATATATATAATTTAAACCTTTTTTAGACATGTAAGCTACTTATTGGAATCAGAAGGGAAATCAATGAGTGTCTTTTTGACCTCTGGGACAAAAGTATGTTCAGTAGGTCAAATATGGACTTCTTGTACAGCCATAAAATGTAAAAAAAAAAAAAAAAAAAAAAAAAAAAAAAAACTTTTTTAGACCTGTAAGCTACTTATTGGAATCAGAAGGGAAATCAGAGAGTGACTTTTTGACCTTTGGGACAAAAATTTGTTCAGTAGGTCAAATATGGACTTCTTATACAGCCATAATATGTAAAAAAAAAAAAAATGTTAAACCTTTTTTAGACCTGTATGCTACTTATTGGAATCAGAAGGGAAATCAATGAGTGTCTTTTTGACCTCTGGGACAAAAGTATGTTCAGTAGGTCAAATATGGACTTCTGTACAGCCATATTATGTAAAATAAATAAATAAATAAATAAAAATATATATAATTTAAACCTTTTTTAGACCTGTAAGCTACTTATTAGAAACAGAAGGAAAATCAATGAGTGACTTTTTGACCTTTGGGACAAAAATTTGTTCAGTAGGTCAAAAATGGACTTCTGTACAGCCATAATATGTAAAAAAAAAAAAAAAAAATTTAAAACTTTTGTAGACCTTTTAGCTACTAATTGGAACCAGAAGGGAAGTCAATGAGTGACTTTTTGACCTTTGGGACAAAAATTTGTTCAATAGGTCAAATATGGACTTTGTACAGCCATAATATGTAAAAAAAAATTTTTTTAAAAATTAAAAACTTTTGTAGACCTTTTAGGTACTTATTAGAAACAGTAGGAAAATCAATGAGTGACTTTTTGACCTTTGGGACAAAAGTTTGTTCAGTAGGTCAAACATGGACTTCTGTACAGCCATAATATGTAAATAAAATTTTTTTTAAAAAAAATTAAAAACTTTTGTAGACCTTTTAGGTACTTATTGGAAACAGAAGGAAAATCAATGAGTGACTTTTTGACCTTTGGGAAAAAAATTTGTTCAGTAGGTCAAACATGGACTTCTGTACAGCCATAATATGTAAAAAAATAAAAATAAAAATAAAATAAAAATGTAAACCTTTTGTAGACCTTTTAGCTACTAATTGGAACCAGAAGGAAAGTCAATGAGTGACTTTTTGACCTTTGGAACAAACATTTGTTCAGTAGGTCAAATATGGACTTTGTACAGCCATAATATGTAAAAACAGAAAAAAAAAAAAAAAAAAAAAAAAACATTTAAACCTTTTTTAGACCTGTAAGCTACTTATTGGAATCAGAAGGGAAATCAATGAGTGACTTTTTGACCTTTGGAACAAAAATTTCTTCAGTAGGTCAAATATGGACTTTGTACAGCCATAATATGTGAAAAAAAATAAAAAAATAAAAATAATGTAAAACCTTTTGTAGACCTTTTAGCCACTTATTGGAACCAGAAGGAAAGTCAATGAGTGACTTTTTGACCTTTGGGACAAAAATTTGTTCAGAAGGTCAAATTGGACTTCTTGTAGAGCCATTATATGTGAAAAAAATTAAAAAATAAAAATAATGTAAAACCTTTTGTAGACCTTTTAGCTACTTATTGGAATCAGAAGGGAAATCAATGAGTGACTTTTTGACCTTTGGGACAAACATTTGTTCAGTAGGTCAAATATGGACTTTGTACAGCCATAATATGTTAAAAAAAAAAAAAAAAAAAAATTAAAAACTTTTGTAGACCTTTTAGGTACTTATTGGAAAAAGAAGGAAAATCAATGAGTGACTTTTTGACCTTTGGGACAAAAATTTGTTCAGTAGGTCAAATATGGACTTCTTGTACAACCATATTATGTAAACAAAAAAAACAAAACAAAAAAAAAAAAAAACATTGGAATCAGAAGGGAAATCAATGAGTGACTTTTTGACCTTTGGGACAAACATTTGTTCAGTAGGTCAAATATGGACTTCTTGTACAGCCATAAAATGTAAAAAAAAAAAACAAAAAAAAAAAACAAATTTAAATAAATAAACTTTTTTAGACCTGTAAGCTACTTATTGGAATCAGAAGGGAAATCAATGAGTGACTTTTTGACCTTTGGAACAAAAATTTCTTCAGTAGGTCAAATATGGACTTTGTAAAGCCATAATATGTGAAAAAAAATAAAAAAATTAAAATAATGTAAAACCTTTTGTAGACCTTTTAGCTACTTATTGGAGCCAGAAGGAAAGTCAAGGAGTGACTTTTTGACCTTTGGGACAAACATTTGTTCAGTTGGTCAAATATGGACTTCTGTACAGCCATATTATGTAAAATAAATAAATAAATAAATAAAAATATATATAATTTAAACCTTTTTTAGACCTGTAAGCTACTTATTGGAATCAGAAGGGAAATCAATCTTTTTGACCTCTGGGACAAAAGTATGTTCAGTAGGTCAAATATGGACTTCTGTACAGCCATAATATGTAAAAAAATAAAATAAAAAATAATAATAAAAAAAAATATATATATATTAAACCTTTTGTAGAGCTTTTAGCTACTAATTGGAACCAGAAAGGAAGTCAATGAGTGACTTTTTGACCTTTGGGACAAAAATTTGTTCAGTAGGTCAAATATGGACATTGTACAGCCATAATATGTTAAAAAATATATATTTAAAAAAATTAATACCTTTTGTAGACGTTTTAGCTACTAATTGGAATTAGAAGGGAAGTCAATGAGTGACTTTTTGACCTTTGGGACAAAAATTTGTTCAGTAGGTCAAATATGGACTTTGTACAGCCATAATATGTTAAAAAAAAATATATAAAAAAATTTAAAACCTTTTGTAGACGTTTTAGCTACTAATTGGAACCAGAAGGGAAGTCAATGAGTGACTTTTTGACTTTTGGGACAAAAATTTGTTCAGTAGGTCAAATATGGACTTCTTGTACAGCCATAATATATAAAAAAAAAAAAAAAAAAATTATTAAACCTTTTTTAGACCTGTAAGCCTACTGATTGGAATCAGAAGGGAAATCAATGAGTGACTTTTTTTGACCTTTGGGACAAAAATATGTTCAGTAGGTCAAATATGGACTTCTTGTACAGCCATAAAATGTAAAAAAATATATATATTTTTTAGACCTTTTAGCTACTTATTGGAATCAGAAGGGAAATCAATGAGTGACTTTTTGACCTTTGGGACAAAAATTTGTTCAGTAGGTCAAATATGGACTTCTTGTACAGCCATAATAGGTAAAAAAAAAAAAAGTTAAACTTTTTTAGACCTGTAAGCTACTTATTGGAATCAGAAGGGAAATCAATGAGTGTCTTTTTGACGTCTGGGACAAAAGTATGTTCAGTAGGTCATATATGGACTTCTGTACAGCCATATTATGTAAAATAAATAAATAAAAATATATATAATTTAAACCTTTTTTAGAGCTGTAAGCTACTTATTGGAATCAGAAGGGAAATCAATGAGTGTCTTTTTGACCTCTGTGACAAAAGTATGTTCAGTAGGTCAAATATGGACTTCTGTACAGCCATAATATGTAAAAAAAAAAAAAAAAAAAAAAAAAATATATATATATATATATATATATATATATATATATATATATATATATATATATATATATATATATATATATATATATATATATATTAAACCTTTTGTAGACCTTTTAGCTACTAATTGGAACCAGAAGGGAAGTCAATGAGTGACTTTTTGACCTTTGGGACAAAAGTATGTTCAGTAGGTCAAATATGGACTTCTGTACAGCCATAATATGTAAACAAAATAAATAAAAAAATAAATAAATAAAAAAAACTTTTGTAGACGTTTTAGCTACTAATTGGAACCAGAAGAGAAGTCAATGAGTGACTTTTTGACCTTTGGGACAAAAATTTGTTCAATAGGTCAAATATGGACTTTGTACAGCCATAATATGTAAAAAAAATTAAAAAAAAATTAAAAACTTTTGTAGACCTTTTAGGTACTTATTAGAAACAGAAGGAAAATCAATGAGTGACTTTTTGACCTTTGGGACAAAAATTTGTTCAGTAGGTCATATATGGACTTCTGTACAGCCATTTCATGTAAAAAAAAAAAAAAAAAATGTATATATATATATATATATATATATATATATATATATATATATATATATATTCTGTAAAATAAATAAATAAATAAATAACTAAATAAATAAAAATATATATAATTTAAACCTTTTTTAGACATGTAAGCTACTTATTGGAATCAGAAGGGAAATCAATGAGTGTCTTTTTGACCTCTGGGACAAAAGTATGTTCAGTAGGTCAAATATGGACTTCTTGTACAGCTAAAATGTAAAAAAAAAAAAAAAAAAAAAACTTTTTTAGACCTGTAAGCTACTTATTGGAATCAGAAGGGAAATCAGAGAGTGACTTTTTGACCTTTGGGACAAAAATTTGTTCAGTAGGTCAAATATGGACTTCTTATACAGCCATAATATGTAAAAAAAAAAAAAAATGTTAAACCTTTTTTAGACCTGTATGCTACTTATTGGAATCAGAAGGGAAATCAATGAGTGTCTTTTTGACCTCTGGGACAAAAGTATGTTCAGTAGGTCAAATATGGACTTCTGTACAGCCATATTATGTAAAATAAATAAATAAATAAATAAAAATATATATAATTTAAACCTTTTTTAGACCTGTAAGCTACTTATTAGAAACAGAAGGAAAATCAATGAGTGACTTTTTGACCTTTGGGACAAAAATTTGTTCAGTAGGTCAAAAATGGACTTCTGTACAGCCATAATATGTAAAAAAAAAAAAAAATAAAAAAAAAATAAATAAATTTAAAACTTTTGTAGACCTTTTAGCTACTAATTGGAACCAGAAGGGAAGTCAATGAGTGACTTTTTGACCTTTGGGACAAAAATTTGTTCAATAGGTCAAATATGGACTTTGTACAGCCATAATATGTAAAAAAAAATTTTTTTAAAAATTAAAAACTTTTGTAGACCTTTTAGGTACTTATTAGAAACAGAAGGAAAATCAATGAGTGACTTTTTGACCTTTGGGACAAAAGTTTGTTCAGTAGGTCAAACATGGACTTCTGTACAGCCATAATATGGAAATAAAATTTTTTTTTAAAAAAATTAAAAACTTTTGTAGACCTTTTAGGTACTTATTGGAAACAGAAGGAAAATCAATGAGTGACTTTTTGACCTTTGGGACAAAAATTTGTTCAGTAGGTCAAACATGGACTTCTGTACAGCCATAATATGTAAAAAAAATAAAATAAAAAAATAAATAAAAATGTAAACCTTTTGTAGACCTTTTAGCTACTAATTGGAACCAGAAGGAAAGTCAATGAGTGACTTTTTGACCTTTGGAACAAACATTTGTTCAGTAGGTCAAATATGGACTTTGTACAGCCATAATATGTAAAAACAGAAAAGAAAAAAAAAAGAAAAAAAAACATTTAAACCTTTTTTAGACCTGTAAGCTACTTATTGGAATCAGAAGGGAAATCAATGAGTGACTTTTTGACCTTTGGAACAAAAATTTCTTCAGTAGGTCAAATATGGACTTTGTACAGCCATAATATGTGAAAAAAAATAAAAAAATAAAAATAATGTAAAACCTTTTGTAGACCTTTTAGCCACTTATTGGAACCAGAAGGAAAGTCAATGAGTGACTTTTTGACCTTTGGGACAAAAATTTTTTCAGAAGGTCAAATTGGACTTCTTGTAGAGCCATTATATGTGAAAAAAATTAAAAAATAAAAATAATGTAAAACCTTTTGTAGACCTTTTAGCTACTTATTGGAATCAGAAGGGAAATCAATGAGTGACTTTTTGACCTTTGGGACAAACATTTGTTCAGTAGGTCAAATATGGACTTTGTACAGCCATAATATGTTAAAAAAAAAAAAAAAAAAAAAATTAAAAACTTTTGTAGACCTTTTAGGTACTTATTGGAAAAAGAAGGAAAATCAATGAGTGACTTTTTGACCTTTGGGACAAAAATTTGTTCAGTAGGTCAAATATGGACTTCTTGTACAACCATATTATGTAAACAAAAAAAAACAAAAAAAAAAACAAAAAAACATTGGAATCAGAAGGGAAATCAATGAGTGACTTTTTGACCTTTGGGACAAACATTTGTTCAGTAGGTCAAATAAGGACTTCTGTACAGCCATATTATGTAAAATAAATAAATAAATAAATAAAAATATATATAATTTAAACCTTTTTTAGACCTGTAAGCTACTTATTGGAATCAGAAGGGAAATCAATCTTTTTGACCTCTGGGACAGAAGTATGTTCAGTACGTCAAATATGGACTTCTTGTACAGCCATAAAATGTAAAAAAAAAAAAAAAAAAAAAAACAAATTTAAATAAATAAACTTTTTTAGACCTGTAAGCTACTTATTGGAATCAGAAGGGAAATCAATGAGTGACTTTTTGACCTTTGGAACAAAAATTTCTTCAGTAGGTCAAATATGGACTTTGTAAAGCCATAATATGTGAAAAAAAATAAAAAAATTAAAATAATGTAAAACCTTTTGTAGACCTTTTAGCTACTTATTGGAGCCAGAAGGAAAGTCAAGGAGTGACTTTTTGACCTTTGGGACAAACATTTGTTCAGTTGGTCAAATATGGACTTCTGTACAGCCATATTATGTAAAATAAATAAATAAAAATATATATAATTTAAACCTTTTTTAGACCTGTAAGCTACTTATTGGAATCAGAAGGGAAATCAATCTTTTTGACCTCTGGGACAAAAGTATGTTCAGTAGGTCAAATATGGACTTCTGTACAGCCATAATATGTAAAAAAATAAAATAAAAAAAAATAATAAAAAAATATATATATATATTAAACCTTTTGTAGAGCTTTTAGCTACTAATTGGAACCAGAAAGGAAGTCAATGAGTGACTTTTTGACCTTTGGGACAAAAATTTGTTCAGTAGGTCAAATATGGACATTGTACAGCCATAATATGTTAAAAAATATATATTTAAAAAAATTAATACCTTTTGTAGACGTTTTAGCTACTAATTGGAATTAGAAGGGAAGTCAATGAGTGACTTTTTGACCTTTGGGACAAAAATTTGTTCAGTAGGTCAAATATGGACTTTGTACAGCCATAATATGTTAAAAAAAAATATATAAAAAAATTTAAAACCTTTTGTAGACGTTTTAGCTACTAATTGGAACCAGAAGGGAAGTCAATGAGTGACTTTTTGACTTTTGGGACAAAAATTTGTTCAGTAGGTCAAATATGGACTTCTTGTACAGCCATAATATATATAAAAAAAAAAAAAAAAAAATTATTAAACCTTTTTTAGACCTGTAAGCCTACTGATTGGAATCAGAAGGGAAATCAATGAGTGACTTTTTTTGACCTTTGGGACAAAAATATGTTCAGTAGGTCAAATATGGACTTCTTGTACAGCCATAAAATGTAAAAAAATATATATATTTTTTAGACCTTTTAGCTACTTATTGGAATCAGAAGGGAAATCAATGAGTGACTTTTTGACCTTTGGGACAAAAATTTGTTCAGTAGGTCAAATATGGACTTCTTGTACAGCCATAATAGGTAAAAAAAAAAAAAGTTAAACTTTTTTAGACCTGTAAGCTACTTATTGGAATCAGAAGGGAAATCAATGAGTGTCTTTTTGACGTCTGGGACAAAAGTATGTTCAGTAGGTCATATATGGACTTCTGTACAGCCATATTATGTAAAATAAATAAATAAAAATATATATAATTTAAACCTTTTTTAGAGCTGTAAGCTACTTATTGGAATCAGAAGGGAAATCAATGAGTGTCTTTTTGACCTCTGTGACAAAAGTATGTTCAGTAGGTCAAATATGGACTTCTGTACAGCCATAATATGTAAAAAAAAAAAAATATATATATATATATATATATATATATATATATATATATATATATATATATATATATATATATATATATATATATATATATTAAACCTTTTGTAGACCTTTTAGCTACTAATTGGAACCAGAAGGGAAATCAATGAGTGACTTTTTGACCTTTGGAACAAAAATTTCTTCAGTAGGTCAAATATGGACTTTGTACAGCCATAATATGTGAAAAAAATAAATAAAAAAAAATAATGTAAAACCTTTTGTAGACCTTTTAGCCACTTATTGGAACCAGAAGGAAAGTCAATGAGTGACTTTTTGACCTTTGGGACAAAAATTTGTTCAGAAGGTCAAATTGGACTTCTTGTAGAGCCATTATATGTGAAAAAAATTAAAAAATAAAAATAATGTAAAACCTTTTGTAGACCTTTTAGCTACTTATTGGAATCAGAAGGGAAATCAATGAGTGACTTTTTGACCTTTGGGACAAACATTTGTTCAGTAGGTCAAATATGGACTTTGTACAGCCATAATATGTAAAAAAAAAAAAAAAAAAAAAAATTAAAAACTTTTGTAGACCTTTTAGGTACTTATTGGAAAAAGAAGGAAAATCAATGAGTGACTTTTTGACCTTTGGGACAAAAATTTGTTCAGTAGGTCAAATATGGACTTCTTGTACAACCATATTATGTAAACAAAACAAAAAAAAAAAAAAAAAAAAAAAACATTGGAATCAGAAGGGAAATCAATGAGTGACTTTTTGACCTTTGGGACAAACATTTGTTCAGTAGGTCAAATATGGACTTCTGTACAGCCATATTATGTAAAATAAATAAATAAATAAATAAAAATATATATAATTTAAACCTTTTTTAGACCTGTAAGCTACTTATTGGAATCAGAAGGGAAATCAATCTTTTTGACCTCTGGGACAGAAGTATGTTCAGTACGTCAAATATGGACTTCTTGTACAGCCATAAAATGTAAAAAAAAAAACAAAAAAAAAAAAACAAATTTAAATAAATAAACTTTTTTAGACCTGTAAGCTACTTATTGGAATCAGAAGGGAAATCAATGAGTGACTTTTTGACCTTTGGAACAAAAATTTCTTCAGTAGGTCAAATATGGACTTTGTAAAGCCATAATATGTGAAAAAAAATAAAAAAAATAAAAATAATGTAAAACCTTTTGTAGACCTTTTAGCTACTTATTGGAGCCAGAAGGAAAGTCAAGGAGTGACTTTTTGACCTTTGGGACAAACATTTGTTCAGTTGGTCAAATATGGACTTCTGTACAGCCATATTATGTAAAATAAATAAATAAATAAATAAAAATATATATAATTTAAACCTTTTTTAGACCTGTAAGCTACTTATTGGAATCAGAAGGGAAATCAATCTTTTTGACCTCTGGGACAAAAGTATGTTCAGTAGGTCAAATATGGACTTCTGTACAGCCATAATATGTAAAAAAATAAAATAAAAAAAAATAATTAAAAAAAATATATATATATTAAACCTTTTGTAGAGCTTTTAGCTACTAATTGGAACCAGAAAGGAAGTCAATGAGTGACTTTTTGACCTTTGGGACAAAAATTTGTTCAGTAGGTCAAATATGGACATTGTACAGCCATAATATGTTAAAAAATATATATTTAAAAAAATTAATACCTTTTGTAGACGTTTTAGCTACTAATTGGAATTAGAAGGGAAGTCAATGAGTGACTTTTTGACCTTTGGGACAAAAATTTGTTCAGTAGGTCAAATATGGACTTTGTACAGCCATAATATGTTAAAAAAAAATATATAAAAAAATTTAAAACCTTTTGTAGACGTTTTAGCTACTAATTGGAACCAGAAGGAAAGTCAATGAGTGACTTTTTGACCTTTGGAACAAACATTTGTTCAGTAGGTCAAATATGGACTTTGTACAGCCATAATATGTAAAAACAGAAAAAAAAAAAAAAAAAAAAAAAAACATTTAAACCTTTTTTAGACCTGTAAGCTACTTATTGGAATCAGAAGGGAAATCAATGAGTGACTTTTTGACCTTTGGAACAAAAATTTCTTCAGTAGGTCAAATATGGACTTTGTACAGCCATAATATGTGAAAAAAAATAAAAAAATAAAAATAATGTAAAACCTTTTGTAGACCTTTTAGCCACTTATTGGAACCAGAAGGAAAGTCAATGAGTGACTTTTTGACCTTTGGGACAAAAATTTGTTCAGAAGGTCAAATTGGACTTCTTGTAGAGCCATTATATGTGAAAAAAATTAAAAAATAAAAATAATGTAAAACCTTTTGTAGACCTTTTAGCTACTTATTGGAATCAGAAGGGAAATCAATGAGTGACTTTTTGACCTTTGGGACAAACATTTGTTCAGTAGGTCAAATATGGACTTTGTACAGCCATAATATGTTAAAAAAAAAAAAAAAAAAAAATTAAAAACTTTTGTAGACCTTTTAGGTACTTATTGGAAAAAGAAGGAAAATCAATGAGTGACTTTTTGACCTTTGGGACAAAAATTTGTTCAGTAGGTCAAATATGGACTTCTTGTACAACCATATTATGTAAACAAAAAAAACAAAAAAAAAAAAAAAAAAAACATTGGAATCAGAAGGGAAATCAATGAGTGACTTTTTGACCTTTGGGACAAACATTTGTTCAGTAGGTCAAATATGGACTTCTTGTACAGCCATAAAATGTAAAAAAAAAAAACAAAAAAAAAAAACAAATTTAAATAAATAAACTTTTTTAGACCTGTAAGCTACTTATTGGAATCAGAAGGGAAATCAATGAGTGACTTTTTGACCTTTGGAACAAAAATTTCTTCAGTAGGTCAAATATGGACTTTGTAAAGCCATAATATGTGAAAAAAAATAAAAAAATTAAAATAATGTAAAACCTTTTGTAGACCTTTTAGCTACTTATTGGAGCCAGAAGGAAAGTCAAGGAGTGACTTTTTGACCTTTGGGACAAACATTTGTTCAGTTGGTCAAATATGGACTTCTGTACAGCCATATTATGTAAAATAAATAAATAAATAAATAAAAATATATATAATTTAAACCTTTTTTAGACCTGTAAGCTACTTATTGGAATCAGAAGGGAAATCAATCTTTTTGACCTCTGGGACAAAAGTATGTTCAGTAGGTCAAATATGGACTTCTGTACAGCCATAATATGTAAAAAAATAAAATAAAAAATAATAATAAAAAAAAATATATATATATTAAACCTTTTGTAGAGCTTTTAGCTACTAATTGGAACCAGAAAGGAAGTCAATGAGTGACTTTTTGACCTTTGGGACAAAAATTTGTTCAGTAGGTCAAATATGGACATTGTACAGCCATAATATGTTAAAAAATATATATTTAAAAAAATTAATACCTTTTGTAGACGTTTTAGCTACTAATTGGAATTAGAAGGGAAGTCAATGAGTGACTTTTTGACCTTTGGGACAAAAATTTGTTCAGTAGGTCAAATATGGACTTTGTACAGCCATAATATGTTAAAAAAAAATATATAAAAAAATTTAAAACCTTTTGTAGACGTTTTAGCTACTAATTGGAACCAGAAGGGAAGTCAATGAGTGACTTTTTGACTTTTGGGACAAAAATTTGTTCAGTAGGTCAAATATGGACTTCTTGTACAGCCATAATATATAAAAAAAAAAAAAAAAAAATTATTAAACCTTTTTTAGACCTGTAAGCCTACTGATTGGAATCAGAAGGGAAATCAATGAGTGACTTTTTTTGACCTTTGGGACAAAAATATGTTCAGTAGGTCAAATATGGACTTCTTGTACAGCCATAAAATGTAAAAAAATATATATATTTTTTAGACCTTTTAGCTACTTATTGGAATCAGAAGGGAAATCAATGAGTGACTTTTTGACCTTTGGGACAAAAATTTGTTCAGTAGGTCAAATATGGACTTCTTGTACAGCCATAATAGGTAAAAAAAAAAAAAGTTAAACTTTTTTAGACCTGTAAGCTACTTATTGGAATCAGAAGGGAAATCAATGAGTGTCTTTTTGACGTCTGGGACAAAAGTATGTTCAGTAGGTCATATATGGACTTCTGTACAGCCATATTATGTAAAATAAATAAATAAAAATATATATAATTTAAACCTTTTTTAGAGCTGTAAGCTACTTATTGGAATCAGAAGGGAAATCAATGAGTGTCTTTTTGACCTCTGTGACAAAAGTATGTTCAGTAGGTCAAATATGGACTTCTGTACAGCCATAATATGTAAAAAAAAAAAAAAAAAAAAAAAAAAAAAATATATATATATATATATATATATATATATATATATATATATATATATATATATATATATATATATATATATATATATATATATATTAAACCTTTTGTAGACCTTTTAGCTACTAATTGGAACCAGAAGGGAAGTCAATGAGTGACTTTTTGACCTTTGGGACAAAAGTATGTTCAGTAGGTCAAATATGGACTTCTGTACAGCCATAATATGTAAACAAAATAAATAAAAAAATAAATAAATAAAAAAAACTTTTGTAGACGTTTTAGCTACTAATTGGAACCAGAAGAGAAGTCAATGAGTGACTTTTTGACCTTTGGGACAAAAATTTGTTCAATAGGTCAAATATGGACTTTGTACAGCCATAATATGTAAAAAAAATTAAAAAAAAATTAAAAACTTTTGTAGACCTTTTAGGTACTTATTAGAAACAGAAGGAAAATCAATGAGTGACTTTTTGACCTTTGGGACAAAAATTTGTTCAGTAGGTCATATATGGACTTCTGTACAGCCATTTCATGTAAAAAAAAAAAAAAAAAATGTATATATATATATATATATATATATATATATATATATATATATATATATTCTGTAAAATAAATAAATAAATAAATAACTAAATAAATAAAAATATATATAATTTAAACCTTTTTTAGACATGTAAGCTACTTATTGGAATCAGAAGGGAAATCAATGAGTGTCTTTTTGACCTCTGGGACAAAAGTATGTTCAGTAGGTCAAATATGGACTTCTTGTACAGCCATAAAATGTAAAAAAAAAAAAAAAAAAAAAACTTTTTTAGACCTGTAAGCTACTTATTGGAATCAGAAGGGAAATCAGAGAGTGACTTTTTGACCTTTGGGACAAAAATTTGTTCAGTAGGTCAAATATGGACTTCTTATACAGCCATAATATGTAAAAAAAAAAAAAAATGTTAAACCTTTTTTAGACCTGTATGCTACTTATTGGAATCAGAAGGGAAATCAATGAGTGTCTTTTTGACCTCTGGGACAAAAGTATGTTCAGTAGGTCAAATATGGACTTCTGTACAGCCATATTATGTAAAATAAATAAATAAATAAATAAAAATATATATAATTTAAACCTTTTTTAGACCTGTAAGCTACTTATTAGAAACAGAAGGAAAATCAATGAGTGACTTTTTGACCTTTGGGACAAAAATTTGTTCAGTAGGTCAAAAATGGACTTCTGTACAGCCATAATATGTAAAAAAAAAAAAAAATAAAAAAAAAATAAATAAATTTAAAACTTTTGTAGACCTTTTAGCTACTAATTGGAACCAGAAGGGAAGTCAATGAGTGACTTTTTGACCTTTGGGACAAAAATTTGTTCAATAGGTCAAATATGGACTTTGTACAGCCATAATATGTAAAAAAAAATTTTTTTAAAAATTAAAAACTTTTGTAGACCTTTTAGGTACTTATTAGAAACAGAAGGAAAATCAATGAGTGACTTTTTGACCTTTGGGACAAAAGTTTGTTCAGTAGGTCAAACATGGACTTCTGTACAGCCATAATATGGAAATAAAATTTTTTTTTAAAAAAATTAAAAACTTTTGTAGACCTTTTAGGTACTTATTGGAAACAGAAGGAAAATCAATGAGTGACTTTTTGACCTTTGGGACAAAAATTTGTTCAGTAGGTCAAACATGGACTTCTGTACAGCCATAATATGTAAAAAAAATAAAATAAAAAAATAAATAAAAATGTAAACCTTTTGTAGACCTTTTAGCTACTAATTGGAACCAGAAGGAAAGTCAATGAGTGACTTTTTGACCTTTGGAACAAACATTTGTTCAGTAGGTCAAATATGGACTTTGTACAGCCATAATATGTAAAAACAGAAAAGAAAAAAAAAAGAAAAAAAAACATTTAAACCTTTTTTAGACCTGTAAGCTACTTATTGGAATCAGAAGGGAAATCAATGAGTGACTTTTTGACCTTTGGAACAAAAATTTCTTCAGTAGGTCAAATATGGACTTTGTACAGCCATAATATGTGAAAAAAAATAAAAAAATAAAAATAATGTAAAACCTTTTGTAGACCTTTTAGCCACTTATTGGAACCAGAAGGAAAGTCAATGAGTGACTTTTTGACCTTTGGGACAAAAATTTTTTCAGAAGGTCAAATTGGACTTCTTGTAGAGCCATTATATGTGAAAAAAATTAAAAAATAAAAATAATGTAAAACCTTTTGTAGACCTTTTAGCTACTTATTGGAATCAGAAGGGAAATCAATGAGTGACTTTTTGACCTTTGGGACAAACATTTGTTCAGTAGGTCAAATATGGACTTTGTACAGCCATAATATGTTAAAAAAAAAAAAAAAAAAAAAATTAAAAACTTTTGTAGACCTTTTAGGTACTTATTGGAAAAAGAAGGAAAATCAATGAGTGACTTTTTGACCTTTGGGACAAAAATTTGTTCAGTAGGTCAAATATGGACTTCTTGTACAACCATATTATGTAAACAAAAAAAAACAAAAAAAAAAACAAAAAAACATTGGAATCAGAAGGGAAATCAATGAGTGACTTTTTGACCTTTGGGACAAACATTTGTTCAGTAGGTCAAATAAGGACTTCTGTACAGCCATATTATGTAAAATAAATAAATAAATAAATAAAAATATATATAATTTAAACCTTTTTTAGACCTGTAAGCTACTTATTGGAATCAGAAGGGAAATCAATCTTTTTGACCTCTGGGACAGAAGTATGTTCAGTACGTCAAATATGGACTTCTTGTACAGCCATAAAATGTAAAAAAAAAAAAAAAAAAAAAAACAAATTTAAATAAATAAACTTTTTTAGACCTGTAAGCTACTTATTGGAATCAGAAGGGAAATCAATGAGTGACTTTTTGACCTTTGGAACAAAAATTTCTTCAGTAGGTCAAATATGGACTTTGTAAAGCCATAATATGTGAAAAAAAATAAAAAAATTAAAATAATGTAAAACCTTTTGTAGACCTTTTAGCTACTTATTGGAGCCAGAAGGAAAGTCAAGGAGTGACTTTTTGACCTTTGGGACAAACATTTGTTCAGTTGGTCAAATATGGACTTCTGTACAGCCATATTATGTAAAATAAATAAATAAAAATATATATAATTTAAACCTTTTTTAGACCTGTAAGCTACTTATTGGAATCAGAAGGGAAATCAATCTTTTTGACCTCTGGGACAAAAGTATGTTCAGTAGGTCAAATATGGACTTCTGTACAGCCATAATATGTAAAAAAATAAAATAAAAAAAAATAATAAAAAAATATATATATATATTAAACCTTTTGTAGAGCTTTTAGCTACTAATTGGAACCAGAAAGGAAGTCAATGAGTGACTTTTTGACCTTTGGGACAAAAATTTGTTCAGTAGGTCAAATATGGACATTGTACAGCCATAATATGTTAAAAAATATATATTTAAAAAAATTAATACCTTTTGTAGACGTTTTAGCTACTAATTGGAATTAGAAGGGAAGTCAATGAGTGACTTTTTGACCTTTGGGACAAAAATTTGTTCAGTAGGTCAAATATGGACTTTGTACAGCCATAATATGTTAAAAAAAAATATATAAAAAAATTTAAAACCTTTTGTAGACGTTTTAGCTACTAATTGGAACCAGAAGGGAAGTCAATGAGTGACTTTTTGACTTTTGGGACAAAAATTTGTTCAGTAGGTCAAATATGGACTTCTTGTACAGCCATAATATATATAAAAAAAAAAAAAAAAAATTATTAAACCTTTTTTAGACCTGTAAGCCTACTGATTGGAATCAGAAGGGAAATCAATGAGTGACTTTTTTTGACCTTTGGGACAAAAATATGTTCAGTAGGTCAAATATGGACTTCTTGTACAGCCATAAAATGTAAAAAAATATATATATTTTTTAGACCTTTTAGCTACTTATTGGAATCAGAAGGGAAATCAATGAGTGACTTTTTGACCTTTGGGACAAAAATTTGTTCAGTAGGTCAAATATGGACTTCTTGTACAGCCATAATAGGTAAAAAAAAAAAAAGTTAAACTTTTTTAGACCTGTAAGCTACTTATTGGAATCAGAAGGGAAATCAATGAGTGTCTTTTTGACGTCTGGGACAAAAGTATGTTCAGTAGGTCATATATGGACTTCTGTACAGCCATATTATGTAAAATAAATAAATAAAAATATATATAATTTAAACCTTTTTTAGAGCTGTAAGCTACTTATTGGAATCAGAAGGGAAATCAATGAGTGTCTTTTTGACCTCTGTGACAAAAGTATGTTCAGTAGGTCAAATATGGACTTCTGTACAGCCATAATATGTAAAAAAAAAAATATATATATATATATATATATATATATATATATATATATATATATATATATATATATATATATATATATTAAACCTTTTGTAGACCTTTTAGCTACTAATTGGAACCAGAAGGGAAATCAATGAGTGACTTTTTGACCTTTGGAACAAAAATTTCTTCAGTAGGTCAAATATGGACTTTGTACAGCCATAATATGTGAAAAAAATAAATAAAAAAAAATAATGTAAAACCTTTTGTAGACCTTTTAGCCACTTATTGGAACCAGAAGGAAAGTCAATGAGTGACTTTTTGACCTTTGGGACAAAAATTTGTTCAGAAGGTCAAATTGGACTTCTTGTAGAGCCATTATATGTGAAAAAAATTAAAAAATAAAAATAATGTAAAACCTTTTGTAGACCTTTTAGCTACTTATTGGAATCAGAAGGGAAATCAATGAGTGACTTTTTGACCTTTGGGACAAACATTTGTTCAGTAGGTCAAATATGGACTTTGTACAGCCATAATATGTAAAAAAAAAAAAAAAAAAAAAAATTAAAAACTTTTGTAGACCTTTTAGGTACTTATTGGAAAAAGAAGGAAAATCAATGAGTGACTTTTTGACCTTTGGGACAAAAATTTGTTCAGTAGGTCAAATATGGACTTCTTGTACAACCATATTATGTAAACAAAACAAAAAAAAAAAAAAAAAAAAAAAACATTGGAATCAGAAGGGAAATCAATGAGTGACTTTTTGACCTTTGGGACAAACATTTGTTCAGTAGGTCAAATATGGACTTCTGTACAGCCATATTATGTAAAATAAATAAATAAATAAATAAAAATATATATAATTTAAACCTTTTTTAGACCTGTAAGCTACTTATTGGAATCAGAAGGGAAATCAATCTTTTTGACCTCTGGGACAGAAGTATGTTCAGTACGTCAAATATGGACTTCTTGTACAGCCATAAAATGTAAAAAAAAAAACAAAAAAAAAAAAACAAATTTAAATAAATAAACTTTTTTAGACCTGTAAGCTACTTATTGGAATCAGAAGGGAAATCAATGAGTGACTTTTTGACCTTTGGAACAAAAATTTCTTCAGTAGGTCAAATATGGACTTTGTAAAGCCATAATATGTGAAAAAAAATAAAAAAAATAAAAATAATGTAAAACCTTTTGTAGACCTTTTAGCTACTTATTGGAGCCAGAAGGAAAGTCAAGGAGTGACTTTTTGACCTTTGGGACAAACATTTGTTCAGTTGGTCAAATATGGACTTCTGTACAGCCATATTATGTAAAATAAATAAATAAATAAATAAAAATATATATAATTTAAACCTTTTTTAGACCTGTAAGCTACTTATTGGAATCAGAAGGGAAATCAATCTTTTTGACCTCTGGGACAAAAGTATGTTCAGTAGGTCAAATATGGACTTCTGTACAGCCATAATATGTAAAAAAATAAAATAAAAAAAAATAATTAAAAAAAATATATATATATTAAACCTTTTGTAGAGCTTTTAGCTACTAATTGGAACCAGAAAGGAAGTCAATGAGTGACTTTTTGACCTTTGGGACAAAAATTTGTTCAGTAGGTCAAATATGGACATTGTACAGCCATAATATGTTAAAAAATATATATTTAAAAAAATTAATACCTTTTGTAGACGTTTTAGCTACTAATTGGAATTAGAAGGGAAGTCAATGAGTGACTTTTTGACCTTTGGGACAAAAATTTGTTCAGTAGGTCAAATATGGACTTTGTACAGCCATAATATGTTAAAAAAAAATATATAAAAAAATTTAAAACCTTTTGTAGACGTTTTAGCTACTAATTGGAACCAGAAGGGAAGTCAATGAGTGACTTTTTGACTTTTGGGACAAAAATTTGTTCAGTAGGTCAAATATGGACTTCTTGTACAGCCATAATATATTAAAAAAAAAAAAAAAATTATTAAACCTTTTTTAGACCTGTAAGCCTACTGATTGGAATCAGAAGGGAAATCAATGAGTGACTTTTTTTGACCTTTGGGACAAAAATATGTTCAGTAGGTCAAATATGGACTTCTTGTACAGCCATAAAATGTAAAAAAATATATATATTTTTTAGACCTTTTAGCTACTTATTGGAATCAGAAGGGAAATCAATGAGTGACTTTTTGACCTTTGGGACAAAAATTTGTTCAGTAGGTCAAATATGGACTTCTTGTACAGCCATAATAGGTAAAAAAAAAAAAAGTTAAACTTTTTTAGACCTGTAAGCTACTTATTGGAATCAGAAGGGAAATCAATGAGTGTCTTTTTGACGTCTGGGACAAAAGTATGTTCAGTAGGTCATATATGGACTTCTGTACAGCCATATTATGTAAAATAAATAAATAAAAATATATATAATTTAAACCTTTTTTAGAGCTGTAAGCTACTTATTGGAATCAGAAGGGAAATCAATGAGTGTCTTTTTGACCTCTGTGACAAAAGTATGTTCAGTAGGTCAAATATGGACTTCTGTACAGCCATAATATGTAAAAAAAAAAAAAAATATATATATATATATATATATATATATATATATATATATATATATATATATATATATATATATATATATATATATATATATATATATATATATATATATATATATATATATATATATATATATATATATATATATATATATATATATATATATATATATATATATATTAAACCTTTTGTAGACCTTTTAGCTACTAATTGGAACCAGAAGGGAAATCAATGAGTGACTTTTTGACCTTTGGAACAAAAATTTCTTCAGTAGGTCAAATATGGACTTTGTACAGCCATAATATGTGAAAAAAAATAAAAAAATAAAAATAATGTAAAACCTTTTGTAGACCTTTTAGCCACTTATTGGAACCAGAAGGAAAGTCAATGAGTGACTTTTTGACCTTTGGGACAAAAATTTGTTCAGAAGGTCAAATTGGACTTCTTGTAGAACCATTATATGTGAAAAAAATTAAAAAATAAAAATAATGTAAAACCTTTTGTAGACCTTTTAGCTACTTATTGGAATCAGAAGGGAAATCAATGAGTGACTTTTTGACCTTTGGGACAAACATTTGTTCAGTAGGTCAAATATGGACTTTGTACAGCCATAATATGTAAAAAAAAAAAAAAAAAAAAAATTAAAAACTTTTGTAGACCTTTTAGGTACTTATTGGAAAAAGAAGGAAAATCAATGAGTGACTTTTTGACCTTTGGGACAAAAATTTGTTCAGTAGGTCAAATATGGACTTCTTGTACAACCATATTATGTAAACAAAAAAAACAAAAAAAAAAACAAAAAAACATTGGAATCAGAAGGGAAATCAATGAGTGACTTTTTGACCTTTGGGACAAACATTTGTTCAGTAGGTCAAATATGGACTTCTGTACAGCCATATTATGTAAAATAAATAAATAAATAAATAAAAATATATATAATCTAAACCTTTTTTAGACCTGTAAGCTACTTATTGGAATCAGAAGGGAAATCAATCTTTTTGACCTCTGGGACAGAAGTATGTTCAGTACGTCAAATATGGACTTCTTGTACAGCCATAAAATGTAAAAAAAAAAAAAAAAAAAAAAAAAAAATTTAAATAAATAAACTTTTTTAGACCTGTAAGCTACTTATTGGAATCAGAAGGGAAATCAATGAGTGACTTTTTGACCTTTGGAACAAAAATTTCTTCAGTAGGTCAAATATGGACTTTGTAAAGCCATAATATGTGAAAAAAAATAAAAAAATTAAAATAATGTAAAACCTTTTGTAGACCTTTTAGCTACTTATTGGAGCCAGAAGGAAAGTCAATGAGTGACTTTTTGACCTTTGGGACAAAAATTTGTTCAGAAGGTCAAATTTGGACTTCTTGTAGAGCCATTATATGTGAAAAAAATTAAAAAATAAAAATAATGTAAAACCTTTTGTAGACCTTTTAGCTACTTATTGGAACCAGAAGGAAAGTCAATGAGTGACTTTTTGACCTTTGGGACAAAAATTTGTTCAGAAGGTCTAATTTGGACTTTTTGTAGAGCCATTATATGTGAAAAAAATTAAAAAATAAAAATAATGTAAAACCTTTTGTAGACCTTTTAGCTACTTATTGGAACCTGAAGGGAAATCAATGAGTGTCTTTTTGACCTTTGGGACAAAAGTATGTTCAATAGGTCAAATATGGACTTCTGTGCAGCCTTATTATGTAAAAAAAATAAAAAAATAAAAAAATATTAAACCGTTTGTAGACCTTTTAGCTACTAATTGGAACCAGAAGGAATGTCAATGAGTGACTTTTTGACCTTTGGGACAAAAATTTGTTCAGTAGGTCAAATATGGACTTCTTGCACAGCCATAATATGTAAACAAAAAAACAAACAAAAAAACAAAAAAAAACATTGGAATAAGAAGGGAAATCAAGGAGTGACTTTTTGACCTTTGGGACAAACATTTGTTCAGTTGGTCAAATATGGACTTCTGTACAGCCATATTATGTAAAATAAAAAAATAAAAAAATAAAAATATATATAATTTAAACCTTTTTTAGACCTGTAAGCTACTTATTGGAATCAGAAGGGAAATCAATCTTTTTGACCTCTGGGACAAAAGTATGTTCAGTAGGTCAAATATGGACTTCTGTACAGCCATAATATGTAAAAAAATAAAATAAAAAAAAATAAAAAAAATATATATATATATATTAAACCTTTTGTAGAGCTTTTAGCTACTAATTGGAACCAGAAAGGAAGTCAATGAGTGACTTTTTGACCTTTGGGACAAAAATTTGTTCAGTAGGTCAAATATGGACATTGTACAGCCATAATATGTTAAAAAATATATATTTAAAAAAATTTATACCTTTTGTAGACGTTTTAGCTACTAATTGGAATTAGAAGGGAAGTCAATGAGTGACTTTTTGACCTTTGGGACAAAAATTTGTTCAGTAGGTCAAATATGGACTTTGTACAGCCATAATATGTTTAAAAAAAATATATAAAAAAATTTAAAACCTTTTGTGGACGTTTTAGCTACTAATTGGAACCAGAAGGGAAGTCAATGAGTGACTTTTTGACTTTTGGGACAAAAATTTGTTCAGTAGGTCAAATATGGACTTCTTGTACAACCATAATATGTAAAAAAAAAAAAAAAAAAAATTATTAAACCTTTTTTAGACCTGTAAGCCTACTGATTGGAATCAGAAGGGAAATCTATGAGTGACTTTTTTTGACCTTTGGGACAAAAATATGTTCAGTAGGTCAAATATGGACTTCTTGTACAGCCATAAAATGTAAAAAAAAAAAAAGTTAAACTTTTTTAGACCTGTAAGCTACTTATTGGAATCAGAAGGGAAATCAATGAGTGACTTTTTGACCTTTGGGACAAAAATTTGTTCAGTAGGTCAAATATGGACTTCTTGTACAGCCATAATAGGTAAAAAAAAAAAAAGTTAAACTTTTTTAGACCTGTAAGCTACTTATTGGAATCAGAAGGGAAATCAATGAGTGTCTTTTTGACGTCTGGGACAAAAGTATGTTCAGTAGGTCATATATGGACTTCTGTACAGCCATATTATGTAAAATAAATAAATAAAAATATATATAATTTAAACCTTTTTTAGAGCTGTAAGCTACTTATTGGAATCAGAAGGGAAATCAATGAGTGTCTTTTTGACCTCTGGGACAAAAGTATGTTCAGTAGGTCATATATGGACTTCTGTACAGCCATAATATGTAAAAAAAAAAAAAAAAAAAAAAAATATATATATATATATATATATTAAACCTTTTGTAGACCTTTTAGCTACTAATTGGAACCAGAAGGGAAGTCAATGAGTGACTTTTTGACCTTTGGGACAAAAGTATGTTCAGTAGGTCAAATATGGACTTCTGTACAGCCATAATATGTAAAAAAAAAAAAAAAAATGTATATATATATATATATATATATATATATATATATATATATATATATATATATATATATATATATATATATATTAAACCTTTTGTAGACCTTTTGGCTACTAAGTGGAACCAGAAGGGAAGTCAATGAGTGACTTTTTGACCTTTGGGACAAAAGTATGTTCAGTAGGTCAAATATGGACTTCTGTACAGCCATATTCTGTAAAATAAATAAATAAATAAATAAATAAAAATATATATAATTTAAACCTTTTTTAGACATGTAAGCTACTTATTGGAATCAGAAGGGAAATCAATGAGTGTCTTTTTGACCTCTGGGACAAAAGTATGTTCAGTAGGTCAAATATGGACTTCTTGTACAGCCATAAAATGTAAAAAAAAAAAAAAAAAAAAAAAAAAAAACTTTTTTAGACCTGTAAGCTACTTATTGGAATCAGAAGGGAAATCAGAGAGTGACTTTTTGACCTTTGGGACAAAAATTTGTTCAGTAGGTCAAATATGAACTTCTTGTACAGCCATAATATGTAAAAAAAAAAAAAAAATGTTAAACCTTTTTTAGACCTGTATGCTACTTATTGGAATCAGAAGGGAAATCAATGAGTGTCTTTTTGACCTCTGGGACAAAAGTATGTTCAGTAGGTCAAATATGGACTTCTGTACAGCCATATTATGTAAAATAAATAAATAAATAAATAAAAATATATATAATTTAAACCTTTTTTAGACCTGTAAGCTACTTATTGGAATCAGAAGGGAAATCAATGAAACAAAATTAAAAAAAAATTAAAAACTTTTGTAGACCTTTTAGGTACTTATTAGAAACAGAAGGAAAATCAATGAGTGACTTTTTGACCTTTGGGACAAAAATTTGTTCAGTAGGTCAAAAATGGACTTCTGTACAGCCATAATATGTAAAAAAAAAAAAAAAAAAAAAAAAAAAAAAAATTAAAAACTTTTGTAGACCTTTTAGCTACTAATTGGAACCAGAAGGGAAGTCAATGAGTGACTTTTTGACCTTTGGGACAAAAATTTGTTCAATAGGTCAAATATGGACTTTGTACAGCCATAATATGTAAAAAAAAAATTTTTAAAAAATTAAAAACTTTTGTAGACCTTTTAGGTACTTATTAGAAACAGAAGGAAGATCAATGAGTGACTTTTTGACCTTTGGGACAAAAGTTTGTTCAGTAGGTCAAACATGGACTTCTGTACAGCCATAATATGTAAATTAAAATTTTTTTTAAAAAAAATTTAAAACTTTTGTAGACCTTTTAGGTACTTATTGGAAACAGAAGGAAAATCAATGAGTGACTTTTTGACCTTTGGGACAAAAATTTGTTCAGTAGATCAAACATGGACTTCTGTACAGCCATAATATGTTAAAAAATATATATTTAAAAAAATTTATACCTTTTGTAGACGTTTTAGCTACTAATTGGAATTAGAAGGGAAGTCAATGAGTGACTTTTTGACCTTTGGGACAAAAATTTGTTCAGTAGGTCAAATATGGACTTTGTACAGCCATAATATGTTTAAAAAAAATATATAAAAAAATTTAAAACCTTTTGTGGACGTTTTAGCTACTAATTGGAACCAGAAGGGAAGTCAATGAGTGACTTTTTGACTTTTGGGACAAAAATTTGTTCAGTAGGTCAAATATGGACTTCTTGTACAACCATAATATGTAAAAAAAAAAAAAAAAAAAATTATTAAACCTTTTTTAGACCTGTAA
This sequence comes from Gobio gobio, assembly GCF_949357685.1. Classification (NCBI taxonomy): domain Eukaryota; kingdom Metazoa; phylum Chordata; class Actinopteri; order Cypriniformes; family Gobionidae; genus Gobio; species Gobio gobio. Next base: position 22,585,756 of record NC_137115.1, on the reverse strand, counting down.
GCCTACTGATTGGAATCAGAAGGGAAATCTATGAGTGACTTTTTTTGACCTTTGGGACAAAAATATGTTCAGTAGGTCAAATATGGACTTCTTGTACAGCCATAAAATGTAAAAAAAAAAAAAGTTAAACTTTTTTAGACCTGTAAGCTACTTATTGGAATCAGAAGGGAAATCAATGAGTGACTTTTTGACCTTTGGGACAAAAATTTGTTCAGTAGGTCAAATATGGACTTCTTGTACAGCCATAATAGGTAAAAAAAAAAAAAGTTAAACTTTTTTAGACCTGTAAGCTACTTATTGGAATCAGAAGGGAAATCAATGAGTGTCTTTTTGACGTCTGGGACAAAAGTATGTTCAGTAGGTCATATATGGACTTCTGTACAGCCATATTATGTAAAATAAATAAATAAAAATATATATAATTTAAACCTTTTTTAGAGCTGTAAGCTACTTATTGGAATCAGAAGGGAAATCAATGAGTGTCTTTTTGACCTCTGGGACAAAAGTATGTTCAGTAGGTCATATATGGACTTCTGTACAGCCATAATATGTAAAAAAAAAAAAAAAAAAAAAAAATATATATATATATATATATATTAAACCTTTTGTAGACCTTTTAGCTACTAATTGGAACCAGAAGGGAAGTCAATGAGTGACTTTTTGACCTTTGGGACAAAAGTATGTTCAGTAGGTCAAATATGGACTTCTGTACAGCCATAATATGTAAAAAAAAAAAAAAAAATGTATATATATATATATATATATATATATATATATATATATATATATATATATATATATATATATATATATATATATATTAAACCTTTTGTAGACCTTTTGGCTACTAAGTGGAACCAGAAGGGAAGTCAATGAGTGACTTTTTGACCTTTGGGACAAAAGTATGTTCAGTAGGTCAAATATGGACTTCTGTACAGCCATATTCTGTAAAATAAATAAATAAATAAATAAATAAAAATATATATAATTTAAACCTTTTTTAGACATGTAAGCTACTTATTGGAATCAGAAGGGAAATCAATGAGTGTCTTTTTGACCTCTGGGACAAAAGTATGTTCAGTAGGTCAAATATGGACTTCTTGTACAGCCATAAAATGTAAAAAAAAAAAAAAAAAAAAAAAAAAAAACTTTTTTAGACCTGTAAGCTACTTATTGGAATCAGAAGGGAAATCAGAGAGTGACTTTTTGACCTTTGGGACAAAAATTTGTTCAGTAGGTCAAATATGAACTTCTTGTACAGCCATAATATGTAAAAAAAAAAAAAAAATGTTAAACCTTTTTTAGACCTGTATGCTACTTATTGGAATCAGAAGGGAAATCAATGAGTGTCTTTTTGACCTCTGGGACAAAAGTATGTTCAGTAGGTCAAATATGGACTTCTGTACAGCCATATTATGTAAAATAAATAAATAAATAAATAAAAATATATATAATTTAAACCTTTTTTAGACCTGTAAGCTACTTATTGGAATCAGAAGGGAAATCAATGAAACAAAATTAAAAAAAAATTAAAAACTTTTGTAGACCTTTTAGGTACTTATTAGAAACAGAAGGAAAATCAATGAGTGACTTTTTGACCTTTGGGACAAAAATTTGTTCAGTAGGTCAAAAATGGACTTCTGTACAGCCATAATATGTAAAAAAAAAAAAAAAAAAAAAAAAAAAAAAAATTAAAAACTTTTGTAGACCTTTTAGCTACTAATTGGAACCAGAAGGGAAGTCAATGAGTGACTTTTTGACCTTTGGGACAAAAATTTGTTCAATAGGTCAAATATGGACTTTGTACAGCCATAATATGTAAAAAAAAATTTTTTAAAAAATTAAAAACTTTTGTAGACCTTTTAGGTACTTATTAGAAACAGAAGGAAGATCAATGAGTGACTTTTTGACCTTTGGGACAAAAGTTTGTTCAGTAGGTCAAACATGGACTTCTGTACAGCCATAATATGTAAATTAAAATTTTTTTTAAAAAAAATTTAAAACTTTTGTAGACCTTTTAGGTACTTATTGGAAACAGAAGGAAAATCAATGAGTGACTTTTTGACCTTTGGGACAAAAATTTGTTCAGTAGATCAAACATGGACTTCTGTACAGCCATAATATGTAAAAAAATAAATTAAAATAAAATAAAAATGTAAACCTTTTGTAGACCTTTTAGCTACTAATTGGAACCAGAAGGAAAGTCAATGAGTGACTTTTTGACCTTTGGAACAAACATTTGTTCAGTAGGTCAAATATGGACTTTGTACAGCCATAATATGTAAAAACAGAAGAAAAAAAAAGAAAAAAAAACATTTAAACCTTTTTTAGACCTGTAAGCTACTTATTGGAATCAGAAGGGAAATCAATGAGTGACTTTTTGACCTTTGGAACAAAAATTTCTTCAGTAGGTCAAATATGGACTTTGTACAGCCATAATATGTGAAAAAAAATAAAAAAAATAAAAATAATTTAAAACCTTTTGTAGACCTTTTAGCCACTTATTGGAACCAGAAGGAAAGTCAATGAGTGACTTTTTGACCTTTGGGACAAAAATTTGTTCAGAAGGTCAAATTGGACTTCTTGTAGAGCCATTATATGTGAAAAAAATTAAAAAATAAAAATAATGTAAAACCTTTTGTAGACCTTTTAGCTACTTATTGGAATCAGAAGGGAAATCAATGAGTGACTTTTTGACCTTTGGGACAAACATTTGTTCAGTAGGTCAAATATGGACTTTGTACAGCCATAATATGTAAAAAAAAAAAAAAAAAAAAAATTAAAAACTTTTGTAGACCTTTTAGGTACTTATTGGAAAAAGAAGGAAAATCAATGAGTGACTTTTTGACCTTTGGGACAAAAATTTGTTCAGTAGGTCAAATATGGACTTCTTGTACAACCATATTATGTAAACAAAAAAAAACAAACAAAAAAAAAAAAAACATTGGAATCAGAAGGGAAATCAATGAGTGACTTTTTGACCTTTGGGACAAACATTTGTTCAGTAGGTCAAATATGGACTTCTGTACAGCCATATTATGTAAAATAAATAAATAAATAAATAAAAATATATATAATTTAAACCTTTTTTAGACCTGTAAGCTACTTATTGGAATCAGAAGGGAAATCAATCTTTTTGACCTCTGGGACAGAAGTATGTTCAGTACGTCAAATATGGACTTCTTGTACAGCCATAAAATGTAAAAAAAAAAAAAAAAAAAAAAAAAATTTTAAATAAATAAACTTTTTTAGACCTGTAAGCTACTTATTGGAATCAGAAGGGAAATCAATGAGTGACTTTTTGACCTTTGGAACAAAAATTTCTTCAGTAGGTCAAATATGGACTTTGTAAAGCCATAATATGTGAAAAAAAATAAAAAAAATTAAAATAATGTAAAACCTTTTGTAGACCTTTTAGCTACTTATTGGAGCCAGAAGGAAAGTCAATGAGTGACTTTTTGACCTTTGGGACAAAAATTTGTTCAGAAGGTCAAATTTGGACTTCTTGTAGAGCCATTATATGTGAAAAAAATTAAAAAATAAAAATAATGTAAAACCTTTTGTAGACCTTTTAGCTACTTATTGGAACCAGAAGGAAAGTCAATGAGTGACTTTTTGACCTTTGGGACAAAAATTTGTTCAGAAGGTCTAATTTGGACTTCTTGTAGAGCCATTATATTTGAAAAAAATTAAAAAATACAAATAATTTAAAACCTTTTGTAGACTTTTTAGCTACTTATTGGAACCTGAAGGGAAATCAATGAGTGTCTTTTTGACCTTTGGGACAAAAGTATGTTCAATAGGTCAAATATGGACTTCTGTGCAGCCTTATTATGTAAAAAAAAAAAAAAAAAATAAAAAAATATTAAACCGTTTGTAGACCTTTTAGCTACTAATTGGAACCAGAAGGAATGTCAATGAGTGACTTTTTGACCTTTGGGACAAAAATTTGTTCAGTAGGTCAAATATGGACTTCTTGCACAGCCATAATATGTAAACAAAAAAACAAACAAAAAAACAAAAAAAAACATTGGAATAAGAAGGGAAATCAAGGAGTGACTTTTTGACCTTTGGGACAAACATTTGTTCAGTTGGTCAAATATGGACTTCTGTACAGCCATATTATGTAAAATAAATAAATAAATAAATAAAAATATATATAATTTAAACCTTTTTTAGACCTGTAAGCTACTTATTGGAATCAGAAGGGAAATCAATCTTTTTGACCTCTGGGACAAAAGTATGTTCAGTAGGTCAAATATGGACTTCTGTACAGCCATAATATGTAAAAAAATTAATAAATAAAAAATAAAACAAAATATATATATATATATTAAACCTTTTGTAGAGCTTTTAGCTACTAATTGGAACCAGAAAGGAAGTCAATGAGTGACTTTTTGACCTTTGGGACAAAAATTTGTTCAGTAGGTCAAATATGGACATTGTACAGCCATAATATGTTAAAAAAAATATATTTAAAAAAATTAATACCTTTTGTAGACGTTTTAGCTACTAATTGGAATTAGAAGGGAAGTCAATTAGTGACTTTTTGACCTTTGGGACAAAAATTTGTTCAGTAGGTCAAATATGGACTTTGTACAGCCATAATATGTTGAAAAAAAATATATTAAAAAATTTAAAACCTTTTGTAGACGTTTTAGCTACTAATTGGAACCAGAAGGGAAGTCAATGAGTGACTTTTTGACTTTTGGGACAAAAATTTGTTCAGTAGGTCAAATATGGACTTCTTGTACAGCCATAATATGTAAAAAAAAAAAAAAAAAAATTATTAAACCTTTTTTAGACCTGTAAGCCTACTGATTGGAATCAGAAGGGAAATCAATGAGTGACTTTTTTTGACCTTTGGGACAAAAATATGTTCAGTAGGTCAAATATGGACTTCTTGTACAGCCATAAAATGTAAAAAAAAATATATTTTTTAGACCTTTTAGCTACTTATTGGAATCAGAAGGGAAATCAATGAGTGACTTTTTGACCTTTGGGACAAAAATTTGTTCAGTAGGTCAAATATGGACTTCTTGTACAGCCATAATAGGTAAAAAAAAAAAAAGTTAAACTTTTTTAGACCTGTAAGCTACTTATTGGAATCAGAAGGGAAATCAATGAGTGTCTTTTTGACGTCTGGGACAAAAGTATGTTCAGTAGGTCATATATGGACTTCTGTACAGCCATATTATGTAAAATAAATAAATAAAAATATATATAATTTAAACCTTTTTTAGAGCTGTAAGCTACTTATTGGAATCAGAAGGGAAATCAATGAGTGTCTTTTTGACCTCTGGGACAAAAGTATGTTCAGTAGGTCAAATATGGACTTCTGTACAGCCATAATATGTAAAAAAAAAAAAATCAATGAGTGTCTTTTTGACCTCTGGGACAAAAGTATGTTCAGTAGGTCATATATGGACTTCTGTACAGCCATATTATGTAAAATAAATAAATAAAAATATATATATATTAAACCTTTTGTAGACCTTTTAGCTACTAATTGGAACCAGAAGGGAAGTCAATGAGTGACTTTTTGACCTTTGGGAATAAAGTATGTTCAGTAGGTCAAATATGGACTTCTGTACAGCCATATTCTGTAAAATAAATAAATAAATAAAAATATATATAATTTAAACCTTTTTTAGACATGTAAGCTACTTATTGGAATCAGAAGGGAAATCAATGAGTGTCTTTTTGACCTCTGGGACAAAAGTATGTTCAGTAGGTCAAATATGGACTTCTTGTACAGCCATAAAATGTAAAAAAAAAAAAAAAAAAAAAAAAAAAAAACTTTTTTAGACCTGTAAGCTACTTATTGGAATCAGAAGGGAAATCAGAGAGTGACTTTTTGACCTTTGGGACAAAAATTTGTTCAGTAGGTCAAATATGGACTTCTTGTACAGCCATAATATGTAACAAAAAAAAAAAATGTTAAACCTTTTTTAGACCTGTATGCTACTTATTGGAATCAGAAGGGAAATCAATGAGTGTCTTTTTGACCTCTGGGACAAAAGTATGTTCAGTAGGTCAAATATGGACTTCTGTACAGCCATATTATGTAAAATAAATAAATAAATAAATAAAAATATATATAATTTAAACATTTTTTAGACCTGTAAGCTACTTATTGGAATCAGAAGGGAAATCAATGAAAAAAAATTAAAAAAAAATTAAAAACTTTTGTAGACCTTTTAGGTACTTATTAGAAACAGAAGGAAAATCAATGAGTGACTTTTTGACCTTTGGGACAAAAATTTGTTCAGTAGGTCAAAAATGGACTTCTGTACAGCCATAATATGTAAAAAAAAAAAAAAAAAAAAAAAAAAATTAAAAACTTTTGTAGACCTTTTAGGTACTTATTAGAAACAGAAGGGAAGTCAATGAGTGACTTTTTGACCTTTGGGACAAAAATTTGTTCAATAGGTCAAATATGGACTTTGTACAGCCATAATATGTAAAAAAAAAAAAAAAAAATTGTAAAACTTTTGTAGACCTTTTAGGTACTTATTAGAAACAGAAGGAAAATCAATGAGTGACTTTTTGACCTTTGGGACAAAAATTTGTTCAGTAGATCAAATATGGACATTGTACAGTCATAATATGTTAAAAAAAATATAATTAAAGAAATTAATACCTTTTGTAGACGTTTTAGCTACTAATTGGAATTAGAAGGGAAGTCAATGAGTGACTTTTTGACCTTTGGGACAAAAATTTGTTCAGTAGGTCAAATATGGACTTTGTACAGCCATAATATGTTAAAAAAAAATATATAAAAAAAATTAAAACCTTTTGTAGACGTTTTAGCTACTAATTGGAACCAGAAGGGAAGTCAATGAGTGACTTTTTAACTTTTGGGACAAAAATTTGTTCAGTAGGTCAAATATGGACTTCTTGTACAGCCATAATAGGTAAAAAAAAAAAAGTTAAACTTTTTTAGACCTGTAAGCTACTTATTGGAATCAGAAGGGAAATCAATGAGTGTCTTTTTGACCTCTGGGACAAAAGTATGTTCAGTAGGTCATATATGGACTTCTGTACAGCCATATTATGTAAAATAAATAAATAAATAAATAAAAATATATATAATTTAAACCTTTTTTAGACCTGTAAGCTACTTATTGGAATCAGAAGGGAAATCAATGAGTGTCTTTTTGACATCTGGGACAAAAGTATGTTCAGTAGGTCAAATATGGACTTCTGTACAGCCATAATATGTAAAAAAAAAAAAAAAAAAATTAAAACTTTTGTAGACCTTTTAGGTACTTATTAGAAACAGAAGGAAAATCAATGAGTGACTTTTTGACCTTTGGGACAAAAATTTGTTCCCATTCAGTCGGTCACGTTCGACGTACGTCGGACGTACCGACGAATTGGGATCACTTCTGGGAGCCCCTATCAGCTTCGAGCTATCTAGAACCGGCCAATGGACAATTGGCGTGCGAGATTTGCATCTCGCGCCCCGCCCCGCGCCGCGGGTATAAACAGGAAGCGAGAGCGAATGCACGCTGTCATTCACTTCGGAGCCACACAGGCACATGAAGGACTCACTCTTCTGCAAAGAACGAGTATTTTCGCTGCTATCAAGCAAGAGAGAAATCTGCAACCGGAGAGAACCAGAGGAGGACGCGTGTTGGAGAAACGGCACCTTTCAGCGGGACCGCGCTGACTCATCCAGCTGCCTCTGATACACAGAGAAAACTGCTGTTATCACAGCAACCCTGTTGGTCTGGGTAGGGCGTTTTCCTGTCTGAGTACAGGCACGGGCTGCACTACAATCCCGTGCGCTGTCGCGGTTCCCCTGAGTGCTTCAGCACAGAGCGTTTTCCTCACAAAAAGAGCTTCACGGGTGACGTGCCGTCCTTTTCAGGATGTCTTACCACCCGTGCGTTTCTGGATGCGGTCGTTCCCTGTCCCCTGCTGACGGTCACAATCGCTGTCTCACGTGTTTGGGCATACAGCACGCTGAGGCGGCGTTTGTGGATAGTTCGTGTTCCCACTGCGGGAACATGACTATCTCGGAGTTAAGATCGAGACTCTCCTACCTCCGGGCTGGGGGAGTCCCCTTACCCATCCCACGAACTAGGTCTACCCCTAACCCGGGTGGACCTGCTTCTTTGGATGGCCAGGGTGATCTGAGGATCACGTTTAGGGCAAACCCGCCGAGTGAATCTCCGCAGGCCCCTATTCCCTCTGCTCCGCAGCCGGTAGAGCCTCCAAAGGAACCCGCTGGACCCTCCCACGGGAGACCAGTGGTGACTTTTGGAGCTCCAGCGGACGAACAGATGTCGATCGCTGCATCGGAGGGGGAGTTTCAGTCCTCGGGGGATGAAGGGTCAGTTGTACTGCCTCCCTCTGGGAGAGTGGCAACGGCTGCCCCGGACCCTGAGATGGCTGCTATGCTTGCCCGGGCCGCCGAAAGGGTTGGGCTCGAGTGGAACCCTCCACCGTGTCCCGAACCCTCTAGGTTGGACGATTGGTTCCTCGGGGTGGGTCGCGCTGGTTCTCAGCGTCCCGCCCCGACACCTTTCTTCCCGGAGGTGCATGAGGAGCTCACGAGGTCGTGGACGGCACCTTTTTCTGCCAGAAACCGACCGAGTGACTCCTCCCCTCTCACTACCCTCAACGGCGGGCCAGCCAAGGGTTACGTGGGAATCCCGCCAGTGGAGTGTGCCGTCGCGATGCAACTGTGTCCGGCGACCGCCTCTAACTGGCGCGGTGACCCGCGTCTCCCGTCCCGGGCCTGTAAGTTCTCTTCCGGTCTGACCGGGAAGGCTTACAAGGCTTGCGGACAGGCTGCGTCCGCTTTGCATGGCATGGCGTTGCTGCAGGTCCACCAGGCCCAGGCACTCCTTGACATGCACGAGGGTAGGCCTGACCCAGAGCTCCTCCGGGAGCTCCGGACGGCGACGGACCTCGCCCTCCGGGCGACGAAAGTCACCGCCCGTGCTATCGGTCAGGCGATGTCCACGCTTGTGGTCCAGGAGCGTCATCTCTGGTTAAACCTGGCTGACATGAGGGAGACCGATAAATATCGGTTCCTGGACTCCCCCATCTCGTCAGCTGGGTTGTTCGGCGACGCGGTCGAGAGCTTTGCCCAGCAGTTCTCGGCCGCCCAGAAGCAGACGGAGGCGATCAAGCACATCCTGCCCCGGCGGCCCGCTGCTGCCTCCACCCCGCCGCCGGCGGCAGCGCCTCCGACTACTCGTCGCCGAGGACGTCCACCCGCCGCCGCCTCCGCCCCTGCCAAGGCGCCGCAGCAGCCTTCCACCAGCCGTCGGCGTGGGGCCGGCCGTGGGAAGGACGTCCAGCCCGCTCAGGCCGCCACCAAGCCAGGTGGCAAGCGTCGTCGCAAGCGGCCCTGAGACGGGCCACCCAGAGATGGAGGGAACTGCTCTGAGGGAGATGGCTGCAGCACCACTCCTTCCCCCGGAGGAGGGCCGGGGGAAAATCTTTTGTTTGTCTGTTCCGCCGCTGGCCCCAGTGCCAGCGGCACCCAAAACTTCAATAAAAGAGCAGTTTCCAATATCTCTGGGTGCCAAGAGAGCGCGCTTGGCGGTGGTCGAAGCTCCCATGCCTCGCCACCCTCAAGTACCTCTCCCTTCGCCAGCAGGGGACGCCGGCTGTCGGGACGCACACAAGCGGCCTCCCCACACTCGCACGTCCCCTCCGCGGATGCAGGTAAGTGTTGCACAGCACACTCAGATCCCGCTGCGGGCCGCTCCCATGCCGTCCGAGCCGGATCCCTGCGTTCCGCCTCGCTGCCCTGCTGCGGGTACGTCTGTGGTGCCGATGGTCCCCCTTGCTCGGAGTCTGGGAGCCTGGCTAGCGCTTCCCAGCCCGTCTCGGTGGCTCATCCGTACCATCAGACTCGGCTATGCGATTCAGTTCGCCCGGCGTCCCCCCAAGTTCAGGGGCGTTCACTTCACGACTGTAGTGGAGGCGAACGCCCCCGTGCTCAGGGCGGAAATCGCTGTCCTACTGGCGAAGGACGCGATAGAGCCGGTCCCTCAAGCCGATATGAGGTCCGGGTTCTACAGCCCGTACTTCATTGTACCCAAGAAAGGCGGCGGGTTACGACCGATCTTGGACCTGCGATTCCTGAACCGGTCCCTTCACAGGCTGCCGTTCACGATGTTAACGCAGAAGCGCATCTTCAGGTGCATCCGTCCCCGAGATTGGTTTGCAGCGATCGACCTGAAGGACGCGTACTTTCATGTCTCGATTCTCCCTCGACACCGGCCCTTTCTGCGCTTCGCGTTCGAGGGACGGGCATATCAGTACCGCGTCTTACCCTTCGGCCTGTCCCTGTCGCCCCGCGTCTTTACGAAGGTTGCGGAGGCGGCCATTGCTCCCATGAGAGAGCATGGCGTTCGCATCCTCAACTACCTCGACGACTGGCTGATTCTTGCCCAGTCGCGAGAGCAGTTGTGCGAACACAGGGACAAGGTGCTCAGTCACCTCAGCCAGTTGGGACTTCGGGTCAACTGGGAGAAGAGCAAACTCTGCCCCACGCAGAGGATCTCTTTTCTCGGTATGGAGATAGACTCGGTCGCCATGACTGCGCGCCTCACCGAGGAGCGCGTCCAGTCGGTGTTGAACTGCCTGAATTCGTTCAAAGGCAGGACAGCGGTTCCACTGAAACATTTTCAGAGGCTCCTGGGGCATATGGCATCCGCAGCCGCAGTAACGCCGCTCGGATTGCTTCATATGAGACCGCTTCAACGCTGGCTACACGATCGAGTCCCGAGATGGGCGTGGCACAGCGGTTCCCTCCGCGTCCAAGTGACTCCGAGGTGCCGCCAAACCTTCGGCCCGTGGTCGGACCCTCTGTTTCTCCGGGCGGGAGTTCCCCTAGAACAAGTGTCCAGGCACTCCGTTGTCTCCACGGATGCCTCATCCACGGGTTGGGGTGCCACGTACAACGGGCTTGCAGTTTCGGGTCTGTGGACGGGGCCTCAACTGCAATGGCATATCAATTGCCTCGAGTTGTTAGCAGTTCGTCTTGCACTCAGCCGCTTCAAAGTGCCGCTCAGAGGCAAGCACGTTCTGGTCCGGACGGACAACACTGCGGCCGTAGCGTACATCAACAAACAGGGTGGTCTACGCTCCCGTCGCATGTCGCAACTCGCCCGCCATCTCCTCTTATGGAGTCAGAAGCATCTGAGGTCGCTTCGTGCCGTTCACATTCCGGGCCTGCTCAATCGTGCGGCCGACGAGCTGTCACGTCAGCAGGTACTTCCGGGAGAATGGCGACTCCATCCCCAGGCGGTCCAGCTAATCTGGAGTCGTTTCGGGGCCGCACAGGTAGACCTGTTTGCCTCCCCAGAGACGACCCACTGTCAGTGGTTTTATTCCTTGACCGAGGGGACCCTCGGGTCGGATGCCCTGGCCCACAGCTGGCCCCGGGAAGAACGCAAGTATGCGTTTCCCCCAGTGAGCCTTCTTGCGCAGACTCTGTGCAAAGTCAGGGAGGACGAGGAGCAGGTCCTGTTGGTCGCTCCGTATTGGCCCAACCGGACTTGGTTCCCGGAACTAGTGCTCCTTGCGACAGCACCTCCCTGGCCCATTCCTCTGAGGCAGGACCTCCTGACTCAGAGACGGGGCACCCTATGGCACCCGCTTCCAGACCTCTGGAAACTCCATGTTTGGTCCCTGGACGGGACGCGGAGGTTCTAGGTGACCTACCGCAAGCGGTAGTTGACACCATCACTTCCGCTAGAGCCCCCTCTACGAGGCGCCTCTATGCGTTGAAGTGGAACCTGTTCGTCGATTGGTGCTCTTCTCGCCGAGAAGACCCCCGAAGATGTTCGGTCGCATCTGTGCTTACCTTTCTACAGGATGGGTTGGAGCGAAGGCTGTCTCCCTCCACCCTCAAAGTCTATGTCGCCGCTATCGCCGCCAATCATGAGCTCGTAGATGCAAAATCTCTAGGTAAGCACGATCTGATCGTCAGGTTCCTTAGGGGAGCGAGGAGATTAAATCCACCTCGTCCTCCCTCCATACCCTCTTGGGACTTAACTCTGGTGCTAACTGCACTACAGAGAGAACCTTTTGAGCCTCTGCAGTCAGCTGAGTTGAAAGTTCTGTCGTTAAAGACAATACTCCTGACTGCGTTGGCCTCCATCAAGAGGGTAGGGGACCTGCAGGCATTTTCGGTCGACGAATCGTGCCTGGAATTCGGGCCCGGTAACTCTCATGTGATCATGAGACCCCGGCCTGGATATGTGCCCAAGGTTCCCACTACTCCCTTCCGGGACCAAGTGGTGAGCCTGCAAGCGCTGCCTTCGGAGGAGGCAGACCCAGCCCTAGCTTTTCTCTGTCCCGTCCGTGCTCTCCGGACTTACGTGGATAGAACGCAAAGCTTCAGGACCTCAGAGCAGCTCTTCGTCTGTTACGGAGGACAGCAGAAGGGGAAGGCTGTCTCCAAGCAGAGGATGGCCCACTGGATAGTGGATGCCATCGTCTTGGCTTATCAGTCCCAAGACGTGCCCTGCCCGCTCGGGTTAAGAGCCCACTCCACTAGGGGTGTTGCCTCTTCCTGGGCGCTGGCTCGTGGCGCCTCGCTGACAGATATTTGTAGAGCTGCGGGCTGGGCGACACCTAACACGTTCGCTAGATTCTATAGCCTCCGTGTAGAGCCGGTGTCTTCCTGTGTGCTCACTTCCCATAGTCAGTAACACCGAAGTACCCGTTCTAGTGTCGGCTTGCTGCGCCATTCCCTCCCCTATGGTAGACGGATGCGTGCGCTTATTCTGCTCCAGTCGAGTTCCCCGGAACGGCGAACCCTGTTGAGTCCTCCGCAACCCACGGCAGTCAGACGTGGCGGAGCGTTCGACGCCAGGTCTAACACTCGTATGCATTGGTGGAACTTGTGTTAGGCTGGGTTCCGTATGTAGTGACCCCCACGGCGGTCCCATATGTGTATTCTTCCACGGTACGGCTCCCTACGGCGAGCCCGTGTCTTTCCCTCGGCAGAGCTCCTCTGCCGTCCCAGGTACGTGTTGTCTCCCTCCTAATTGGCCGGGGCCACCCCTGGGACTTCCGTATGTTGTGCTGCCCACGGCCAGCCCATACGTGTATTCTCCACATGTTAACTCCCTCTGGGCATGATGTGGCTTCCGCAGCTGCCTTCACAGGCACGCTTTCCCAGCGTTATCCAATACAGTCAGCTGAGTGGGTCTTGCGGAACAGCAGCTTTGACTCTCCCTGCGTGAACCTACCCGCCCGCATCAGATTGGGGTCTGTGGGGCTCGTCGCTGGGCTCTGGAAGTGGTAGTAACTATGGCGTTTTCCATAGGGGATCCCAATTCGTCGGTACGTCCGACGTACGTCGAACGTGACCGACTGAATGGGAACGTCTCGGTTACGTATGGTAACCCTCGTTCCCTGAAGGAGGGAACGGAGACGTACGTCCCGTCGCCACAGTTGCTGTACCATCACTGCAGGTCGAGCCATGACGTGTGGCTCCTCAGTGAAAAACAGCGTGCATTCGCTCTCGCTTCCTGTTTATACCCGCGGCGCGGGGCAGGGCGCGAGATGCAAATCTCGCACGCCAATTGTCCATTGGCCGGTTCTAGATAGCTCGAAGCTGATAGGGGCTCCCAGAAGTGATCCCAATTCGTCGGTACGTCCGACGTACGTCTCCGTTCCCTCCTTCAGGGAACGAGGGTTACCATACGTAACCGAGACGTTCAGTAGGTCAAACATGGACTTCTGTACAGCCATAATATGTAAAAAAAAAAAAAAATAAAAAAAAAAAATTTAAAACTTTTGTAGACCTTTTAGGTACTTATTGGAAAAAGAAGGAAAATCAATGAGTGACTTTTTGACCTTTGGGACAAAAATTTGTTCAGTAGGTCAAATATGGACTTCTTGTACAACCATAATATGTAAACAAAAAAAAACAAAAAAAAAACAAAAAAACATTGGAATCAGAAGGGAAATCAATGAGTGACTTTTTGACCTTTGGGACAAACATTTGTTCAGTAGGTCAAATATGGACTTCTGTACAGCCATATTATGTAAAATAAATAAATAAATAAATAAAAATATATATAATTTAAGCCTTTTTTAGACCTGTAAGCTACTTATTGGAATCAGAAGGGAAATCAATCTTTTTGACCTCTGGGACAGAAGTATGTTCAGTAGGTCAAATATGGACTTTGTACAGCCATAATATGTGAGAATAAAAAAAAAATTAAAAAAAATTTAAACCTTTTGTAGACGTTTTAGCTACTAATTGGAACCAGAGGGGATGTCAATGAGTGACTTTTTGAACTTTGGGACAAAAAATTGTTCAGTAGGTCAATATGGACTTTGTACAGCCATAATATGTTTTTAAAAAAAACAAAAAAACAATTAAAACCTTTTGTAGACCTTTTAGGTACTTATTAGAACCAGAAGGAAAGTCAATGAGTGACTTTTTGACCTTTGGGACAACAATTTGTTCAGAAGGTCAAATTTGGACTTCTTGTAGAGCCATTATATGTGAAAAAAATTAAAAAATAAAAATAATGTAAAACCTTTTGTAGACCTTTTAGCTACTTATTGGAACCAGAAGGAAAGTCAATGAGTGACTTTTTGACCTTTGGGACAAAAATTTGTTCAGAAGGTCTAATTTGGACTTCTTGTAGAGCCATTATATGTGAAAAAAATTAAAAAATAAAAATAATGTAAAACCTTTTGTAGACCTTTTAGCTACTTATTGGAACCTGAAGGGAAATCAATGAGTGTCTTTTTGACCTCTGGGACAAAAGTATGTTCAATAGGTCAAATATGGACTTCTGTACAGCCTTATTATGTAAAAAAAAAAAAAAAAAAAAAAAATATTAAACCATTTGTAGACCTTTTAGCTACTAATTGGAACCAGAAGGAATGTCAATGAGTGACTTTTTGACCTTTGGGACAAAAATTTGTTCAGTAGGTCAAATATGGACTTCTTGCACAGCCATAATATGTAAACAAAACAAAAAAAAAACAAAACAAAAAAAACATTGGAATAAGAAGGGAAATCAAGGAGTGACTTTTTGACCTTTGGGACAAACATTTGTTCAGTTGGTCAAACATGGACTTCTGTACAGCCATATTATGTAAAATAAATAAATAAATAAATAAAAATATATATAATTTAAACCTTTTTTAGACCTGTAAGCTACTTATTGGAATCAGAAGGGAAATCAATCTTTTTGACCTCTGGGACAAAAGTATGTTCAGTAGGTCAAATATGGACTTCTGTACAGCCATAATATGTAAAAAAAAAAATATATATATATATATTAAACCTTTTGTAGAGCTTTTAGCTACTAATTGGAACCAGAAGGGAAGTCAATGAGTGACTTTTTGACCTTTGGGACAAAAATTTATTCAATAGGTCAAATATGGACTTTGTACAGCCATAATATGTAAAAAAAATAAAAATAAAAATTAAAAACTTTTGTAGACCTTTTAGGTACTTATTAGAAACAGAAGGAAAATCAATGAGTGACTTCTTGACCTTTGGGACAAAAATTTGTTCAGTAGGTCAAACATGGACTTCTGTACAGCCATAATATGTTAAAAAAAATATATTTAAAAAAATTAATACCTTTTGTAGACGTTTTAGCTACTAATTGGAATTAGAAGGGAAGTCAATGAGTGACTTTTTGACCTTTGGGACAAAAATTTGTTCAGTAGGTCAAATATGGACTTTGTACAGCCATAATATGTTAAAAAAAATATATAAAAAAATGTAAAACCTTTTGTAGACGTTTTAGCTACTAATTGGAACCAGAAGGGAAGTCAATGAGTGACTTTTTGACTTTTGGGACAAAAATTTGTTCAGTAGGTCAAATATGGACTTCTTGTACAGCCATAATATGTAAAAAAAAAAAAAAAAATTATTAAACCTTTTTTAGACCTGTAAGCCTACTGATTGGAATCAGAAGGGAAATCAATGAGTGACTTTTTTTGACCTTTGGGACAAAAATATGTTCAGTAGGTCAAATATGGACTTCTGTACAGCCATAATATGTAAAAAAAAAAAAAAAAAAAAAAAAAAATATACATATATATATATATATATTAAACCTTTTGTATACCTTTTAGCTACTAATTGGAACCAGAAGGGAAGTCAATGAGTGACTTTTTGACCTTTGGGACAAAAGTATGTTCAGTAGGTCAAATATGGACTTCTGTACAGCCATATTCTGTAAAATAAATAAATAAATAAAAATATATATAATTTAAACCTTTTTTAGACATGTAAGCTACTTATTGGAATCAGAAGGGAAATCAATGAGTGTCTTTTTGACCTCTGGGACAAAAGTATGTTCAGTAGGTCAAATATGGACTTCTTGTAAAGCCATAAAATGTAAAAAAAAAAAAAAAAAACTTTTTTAGACCTGTAAGCTACTTATTGGAATCAGAAGGGAAATCAGAGAGTGACTTTTTGACCTTTGGGACAAAAATTTGTTCAGTAGGTCAAATATGGACTTCTTGTACAGCCATAATATGTAAAAAAAAAAAAAAAAAATGTTAAACCTTTTTTAGACCTGTATGCTACTTATTGGAATCAGAAGGGAAATCAATGAGTGTCTTTTTGACCTCTGGGACAAAAGTATGTTCAGTAGGTCAAATATGGACTTCTGTACAGCCATATTCTGTAAAATAAATAAATAAATAAAAATATATATAATTTAAACCTTTTTTAGACATGTAAGCTACTTATTGGAATCAGAAGGGAAATCAATGAGTGTCTTTTTGACCTCTGGGACAAAAGTATGTTCAGTAGGTCAAATATGGACTTCTTGTACAGCCATAAAATGTAAAAAAAAAAAAAAAAAACTTTTTTAGACCTGTAAGCTACTTATTGGAATCAGAAGGGAAATCAGAGAGTGACTTTTTGACCTTTGGGACAAAAATTTGTTCAGTAGGTCAAATATGGACTTCTTGTACAGCCATAATATGTAAAAAAAAAAAAAAAAATGTTAAACCTTTTTTAGACCTGTATGCTACTTATTGGAATCAGAAGGGAAATCAATGAGTGTCTTTTTGACCTCTGGGACAAAAGTATGTTCAGTAGGTCAAATATGGACTTCTGTACAGCCATATTATGTAAAATAAATAAATAAATAAATAAAAATATATATAATTTAAACCTTTTTTAGACCTGTAAGCTACTTATTGGAATCAGAAGGGAAATCAATGAGTGTCTTTTTGACCCCTGGGACAAAAGTATGTTCAGTAGGTCAAATATGGACTTCTGTACAGCCATAATATGTATAAAATTTTTTTTAAAAAAAATATTAAAAACTTTTGTGACCTTTTAGCTACTAATTGGAACCAGAAGGGAAGTCAATGAGTGACTTTTTGACCTTTGGGACAAAAATTTGTTCAGTAGGTCAAATATGGACTTTTTACAGCCATAATATGTAAAAAAAAAAAAAAAAAACTTTTGTAGACCTTTTAGCTACTAATTGGAACCAGAAGGAAAGTCAATGAGTGACTTTTTGACCTTTGGGACAAACATTTGTTCAGTAGGTCAAATATGGACTTTGTACAGCCATATTATGTAAAAACAAAACAAAAACAAAAAAACAAAAAACAAAATAAACATTTAAACCTTTTTTAGACCTGTAAGCTACTTATTGGAATCAGAAGGGAAATCAATGAAAAATTTTTTTTAAAAAATTAAAAACTTTTGTAGACCTTTTAGGTACTTATTAGAAACAGAAGGAAAATCGTCTCGGTTACGTATGTAACCCTCGTTCCCTGAAGGAGGGAATGGAGACGTACGTCGGAACTGACCGACGAATTGGGATCTGTTTTCAGAGACCGACCTACTTCGAGTAATTAAAAACGAGCCAATAAACATTGGCATGCGATCACGCATTCCACGCACCGCCCCGCGTTGCGGGTATAAATAAGGAAGTGGAAGTGCCGCATACCGTTTTCAACTGAGGAGCCGAGATAAGTGGCTCGGGCCTTCAGCTGAAGCACAGCCCCTGGCGACGGGACGTACGTCTCCGTTCCCTCCTTCAGGGAACGAGGGTTACATACGTAACCGAGACGTTCCCTTTCAGTCGGTCACGTTCGACGTACGTCGGAACTGACCGACGAATTGGGATCCCTACCAACACGCCAGGAGGCTGGCCCTTCCAGCGTCCTGCCTGAGCTCGCTGGACCACTCCTATGTTAGAGTGGGAGTCAGGGCTCCGGGCAGGGAAGGACAGTCACTGCTGTTCCTGCAAGACCCACTCAGCGTGACTATTGGATAACGCTGGGAAAGCGTGCCCGTCTCGGGAGATGGAACGCTGCGGACCACATCCTTCAATGGAAGGAGAGGTGGAATACACATAAGGACTAACCTAGCAGGGTAGTGCAACAAATGGCAGTCTCTGGAGTGGACCCAACCTGGTTCCAGGGGGGGGAGAACACAGCCAGAGACGACAGAGGAAGCTCTGTCGAGGGAAAGACACGGGGCTAACCGAGCAGGGTAGCAGATACCGTGGAGAATACACATATGGGGTAGCCGTGAGGGGACCGCAACATATGGAACCCAGCCTACACACACGTTCCACAAGCATACGGGTGCAGGCCTGGCGCCAGACGGCCGCAACGTCTGGCACCGCAGGGGTGACGGAGGAACTCACAGGGTTAGCCGAACTTCGGGGAACACGACTGGAGCAAAAATAGACGCACGTATCCGGCCCAGAGGGCGGGAGTGGCGTATGCAAGCCGACACTAGAACGGGCACTTAGCGCTGCTGGCCACTGGGGGCGAGAATGCGGGAAGATACCGGCTCTACACGGAGGCTATAAAATCTAGCGAACGTGTTAGGTGTCGCCCAGCCCGCAGCTCTACATATATCTGTCAGCGAGGCGCCTTGAGCCAACGCCCAGGAAGAAGCAACACTCCTGGTTGAGTGTGCCCGCAACCCGAACGGGCAAGGTACGTCTTGGGACTGGTAGGCCAAGACAATGGCATCCACTATCCAGTGGGCCAACCTCTGCTTGGAGACAGCCTTTCCCTTCTGCTGGCCTCCGTAACAGATGAAGAGCTGCTGTGAGGATCTGAAGCTCTGAGTCCGGTCAACGTAAGCGCGAAGAGCGCGGACGGGACACAACAAAGCTAGGGCTGGGTCTGCCTCCTCCGAAGGCAGCGCTTGCAGGTTCACCACCTGGTCCCGAAAGGGAGTGGTAGGAACCTTGGGCACGTATCCAGGCCGGGGTCTCAGGACAACGTGAGAGTTGGCCGGCCCGAATTCTAGGCACGATTCGTCGACCGAGAGTGCATGCAGGTCCCCTACCCTCTTGATTGAGGCCAATGCAATCAGGAGAACTGTCTTCATGGACAGGATTTTTATCTCAACAGACTGCAAAGGCTCAAATGGGGGGCCCTGAAGTGCTCTGAGCACCAGGGCTAAGTCCCAAGAGGGTATCGAGGTAGAACGAGGAGGATTTAGTCTCCTCGCACCTCTGAGGAACCTGACGATTAAGTCGTGCTTACCTAAGGATTTACCGTCTACTGCATCATGATACGCCGCTATTGCTGCGACGTACACTTTGAGGGTGGAGGGAGACAGCCTTCGATCCAACCCATCCTGCAGGAAGGAAAGCACAACGTTAATCGAACACTTTCGGGGGTCTTCCCGGCGGGAAGAGCACCACTCGACGAACAGGTTCCACTTCAGAGAGTAGAGGCGCCTCGTAGAGGGGGCTCTAGCTGAAGCGATGGTGTCTACCACTGCTTGTGGTAGGCCACCTAGAACCTCCGCGTCCCGTCCAGGGACCAGACATGGAGATTCCAGAGGTCTGGACGCGGGTGCCATAGAGTGCCCTGCCCCTGAGAAAGCAGGTCCTTCCTCAGGGGGATCGGCCAGGGAGGGGCTGTCGCGAGGAGTGTGAGTTCTGGGAACCAGGTCCGGTTGGGCCAGTAGGGCGCAACTAACAAGACCTGCTCCTCGTCCTCCCTGACCTTGCACAGTGTCTGTGCGAGAAGGCTCACTGGGGGGAACGCATACTTGCGTAGGTCCCGGGGCCAGCTGTGCGCCAGTGCATCTATGCCTAAGGTACCTCCGGTCAGGGAGTAGTACCACTGGCAATGGGTCGAGTCCGGAGAAGCGAACAGGTCTACCTGTGCAACTCCGAAGTGGTCCCATATCAGCTGGACGCTCCGGGGGTGGAGTCGCCATTCGCCCGGAGGTGTCGACTGGCGAGAGAGCTCGTCGGCTGTCTGGTTCAGCGCACCTGGGATGTGAATGGCACGAAGTGACCTCACAAACTTCTGACTCCACAGGAGGAGATGGCGGGCGAGCCGGAGCATGCAACGGGAGCGTAGACCACCCTGACGGTTGATGTACGCAACGGCCGCAGTGCTGTCCGAACGGACCAGTACGTGCTTGTCCCGAAGCGGTTTCTTGAACCGGGCCAGGGCAAGACGTACCGCCAGTAACTCTAGGCAATTGATATGCCAACGCAGTTGGGGCCCCGTCCACAGACCCGAAACTGCGTGCCCGTTGTACGTGGCCCCCCAGCCCGTGGATGAGGCATCCGTGAAGACCACAGCATGCCTCGACACCTGTTCTAAGGACACTCCGGCCCGGAGAAACGAGGGGTCTGACCACGGACTGAAGGTTTGGCGACAGTAAGGAGTAACTAGGACCCGGTACTGACCGCTCTGCCACGCCCATCTCGGGACTCGGTCGTGCAACCAGCGTTGAAGCGGTCTCATATGAAGCAATCCGAGCGGCGTTACCGCGGCTGCAGATGCCATATGCCCCAGGAGCCTCTGAAAGAATTTCAGTGGGACCGCTGTCCTGCCTTTGAACGTATTCAAGCAGTTCAACACTGACCGGACGCGCTCTGGAGTGAGGCGCGCTGTCCGGCTGACCGAATCCAGCTCCATACCGAGATAAGAGATCCTCTGCGCGGGGCAGAGTTTGCTCTTCTCTCGGTTGACCCGAAGTCCCAACAGGCTGAGGTGACTGAGCACCATGTCCCTGTGTTCGCACAACTGCTCCCGAGACTGGGCGAGTATGAGCCAGTCGTCGAGATAGTTGAGTAAGCGAACGCCGCGTTCTCTGAGCGGAACAATGGCTGCCTCGACGACCTTCGTGAAGACGCGAGGCGACAGGGACAGCCCGAAGGGCAAGACTTTGTACTGATATGCCCTCCCCTCGAACGCAAAGCGCAGGAACGGTCTGTGTCGAGGAAGGATAGAGACATGAAAGTACGCGTCCTTCAGGTCGATCGCTGCGAACCAATCTCGGGGACGGATGCATTGGAAAATGCGTTTCTGCGTTAACATTTTGAACGGAAGCTTGTGCAGGGCCCGATTCAGAATGCGCAGGTCCAAGATTGGCCTTAACCCACCCCCTTTCTTGGGTACAATGAAGTAGGGGCTGTAGAACCCCGACCTCATATCGGCAGGAGGAACCGGCTCGACCGCGCCCTTCGCCAGCAGGACATCGATCTCGGACCGCAAGACATGGGCATCGCTGCTCCGCACGGAGGTGAAGAGGATGCCCTTGTACTTGGGAGGCCGGCGTGCGAATTGAATCGCATAGCCGAGTCTGATGGTACGGATGAGCCAGCGAGACGGCCTGGGGAGACCTAGCCAGGCCCCCAGAGACCGAACTAGCGGGACCAACGGCACCACAGACGTACCCGGGGTGAGGCAGCGAGGTGGAGTATTCAGACCCGACTCGGGAGGCCCGGAGGCGGCCCGGAGTGTTGTCTGAATACTCCAGGTGGGGCAGAGAGTGGGTGAGAAGGCCCGGGGGCGTCCTCGGTGCCCACTCTGCTGCCCCCTGGCGAGGGGTGAGAGGGAAGGAAAGGAGTGGCAAGGCCCGGGGGCGTCGCGCACTGCCAACCTGTCCCTCTCGGGGCTCAGGGAGGGAAGAAACTGCTCTTTTATTGAGAATGTGGGTACCGCTGGACCCCGGAGGGCCAGCGGCAGGATGTTTCCGGTACCAGTCTTGACATTCTCCCCCCGGTCCTCCTCCGGGGGGAGGAGGGGTGCGGACACCACCTCCCCTGGAGCAGCTCCTCTTCTCCCTGGGCTCCCCGTGTCAGGGCCGCTTGCCCTTGCGCTTGCCTGCCGACTTCGCGGGCCCCGACACGGGTTGGGCGGCACCCTGACGGCCGGCACCCTGCTTCCCCGATGGTGGAGGCTGCTGCTTGGGTTTAGCAGGGGCGGAGGCGGCCGCAGGGGGACGCCCTCGGCGACGAGCAGGCGGAGGTGCAGCCGGCGACTGGGTGGAGGCAGCAGCAGGTCGCCGGGGCAGGATGTTCTTGATGGCCTCCGTCTGCTTCTGTGCCACCGAGAACTGCTGGGCGAAGCTCTCGATGGCGTCGCCGAAGAGGCCGGCCTGACAGACAGGGGCGTTGAGGAACCGCACTTTGTCGGTCTCACGCATATCTGCCAGGTTCAGCCAAAGGTGGCGTTCCTGGACCACCAGAGTGGACATCGCCCGACCCAGGGTGCGTGCGGCAACTTTCGTCGCCCGGAGGGCGAGGTCCGTTGCGGTACGCAGTTCCTGCATAACCCCTGGGTCGGAACTACCCTCGTGCAATTCCTTGAGCGCCTTGGCCTGGTAGACCTGCAGGAGCGCCATGGCATGCAGAGAAGACGCGGCTTCTCCACAGGCTGTGTAGGTCTTGCCCGTTAGACTGGACGAGAACCTACACGCCCGGGAGGGGAGACGTGGATGCCCGCGCCAGTCGGAGCCGGTCTTAGGACACAGTTGCATCGCAACCGACCGTTCCACTGGAGGGACGTCCACTTAACCCTTAGCCGCGCCTCCATCGAGGGTAGTGAGGACGGAGGAACTCGCTGATCGTGCACGAGCGCTGTAGGGCGCCGTCCACGACTTCGTGAGCTCCTGATGCACTTCCGGAAAGAATGGTACTGGGGCGGGGCGCTGAGAACCAGCACGGGCCGTCCCGAGATACCAATCGTCCAACCGCGAGGGTTCGGGACACGGTGGAGGGTTCCACTCGAGCCCGACACTCGCGGCGGCCCGGGAAAGCATAGCCGTGAGCTCTGGATCAGACTCGGGCAACGGTGCCACACCCGAAGGGGGCAACGCAGCCGAATCCTCATCTCCAGAGTCCATTAGCTCGTCCCCCGATGCAGCTATCGATAACATGTCCTCAGCAGGAGCCCCGAAAGAAACGGGTGGCCCCCCATGGGAAGGACCACCGCGATCTTCCGGGAACTGCGCCGGCGCAGCGGAGGGGGGAGGGGCCCGAGCAGCCTGTTGACTGGGCGGGGTTGCCCTGACCGTCACCCTCAGATCTCCACCAAAGGTATCAGCCAAAGTAGCAGCCCTCTGCTTTGCAGCGGGAGGACCACTAGATCGGGGGATACGCAATGGGACTCCGCCCCTTTTGAGGTATTGGAGCCTAGACCGTAGCACTGCGATGGTCATGTTCGCGCAGTGCGAACATGACTCATCCACGAAAGCCGCCTCTGCGTGCTGAACGCCCAAACACGAGAGACAGCGATCGTGTCCGTCAACTGGGGACAGAAATCGACGGCATCCAGAAACACACGGTTTGAATGACATCTTGAAAAAGACGCAGGGTCAAACCGTGTTGCTCTTTTAGTGAGAGAAAAAACCGCTCCGACAGTGCCGAGGCACACAGGGGAAATGGCCGCGGCTCACAGCAGTTCAAAGGTGCAAGCCCGCTGTGAGCACTCAATGAGAAAACGCCCAGCGAGCTGTGGAAACAGCTGTTTGTTTTCTTCGGAGTCTCGCGACCACCGCTGCAAGGCACCGTCACACCGACACTGGACCGGAACAGGTAGGACTTTTCTTCTCTCCGCTCGTAAGATGAAAGATGAAAAAACTCTCCGTAGGAACACCAGAATACTGAATGCTCGGCTCCAAAGTTGAAAGCGGTATGCGGCACTTCCACTTCCTTATTTATACCCGCAACGCGGGGCGGTGCGTGGAATGCGTGATCGCATGCCAATGTTTATTGGCTCGTTTTTAATTACTCGAAGTAGGTCGGTCTCTGAAAACAGATCCCAATTCGTCGGTCAGTTCCGACGTACGTCGAACGTGACCGACTGAAAGGGAACAATGAGTGACTTTTTGACCTTTGGGACAAAAATTTGTTCAGTAGGTCAAAAATGGACTTCTGTACAGCCATAATATGTAAAAAAAAAAAAAAAAAAAAAAAAAAATTTAAAACTTTTGTAGACCTTTTAGGTACTTATTAGAAACAGAAGGAAAATCAATGAGTGACTTTTTGACCTTTGGGACAAAAATTTGTTCAGTAGGTCAAAAATGGACTTCTTTACAGCCATAATATGTAAAAAAAAAAAAAAAAAAAAAAAATTAAAAACTTTTGTAGACCTTTTAGGTACTTATTAGAAACAGAAGGGAAGTCAATGATTGACTTTTTGACCTTTGGGACAAAAATGTGTTCAATAGGTCAAATATGGACTTTGTACAGCCATAATATGTAAAAAAAAATTAAAAAAAAATTTAAAACTTTTGTAGACCTTTTAGGTACTTATTAGAAACAGAAGGAAAATCAATGAGTGACTTTTTGACCTTTGGGACAAACATTTGTTCAGTAGGTCAAATATGGACTTTGTACAGCTATAATATGTAAAAACAAAACAAAAACAAAAAAACAAAAAACAAAAAAAACATTTAAACCTTTTTTAGACCTGTAAGCTACTTATTGGAATCAGAAGGGAAATCAATGAGTGACTTTTTGACCTTTGGAACAAAAATTTCTTCAGTAGGTCAAATATGGACTTTGTAAAGACATAATATGTGAAAAAAATAAAAAAATAAAAATAATGTAAAACCTTTTGTAGACCTTTTAGCTACTTATTGGAATCAGAAGGGAAACCAATGAGTGTCTTTTTGACCTCTGGGACAAAAGTATGTTCAGTAGGTCATATATGGACTTCTGTACAGCCATATTATGTAAAATAAATAAATAAATAAAAATATATATAATTTAAACCTTTTTTAGACCTGTAAGCTACTTATTGGAATCAGAAGGGAAATCAATGAGTGTCTTTTTGACCTCTGGGACAAAAGTATGTTCAGTAGGTCAAATATGGACTTCTGTACAGCCATAATATGTAAAAAAAAAAAAAAAAAAAATTTAAAACTTTTGTAGACCTTTTAGGTACTTATTAGAAACAGAAGGAAAATCAATGAGTGACTTTTTGACTTTTGGGACAAAAATTTGTTCAGTAGGTCAAACATGGACTTCTGTACAGCCATAATGTGTAAAAAAAATAAATAAAAAAAATAATATATATATATATATATATATATATATATATATATATATATATATATATATATATATATATATATATATATATATATATATATATATATATATATATATATATATATATATATATATATATATATATATATATATATATATATATATATATATTAAACCTTTTGTAGACCTTTTAGCTACTAATTGGAACCAGAAGGGAAGTCAATGAGTGACTTTTTGACCTTTGGGACAAAAATTTATTCAATAGGTCAAATATGGACTTTGTACAGCCATAATATGTAAAAAAAATAAAAATAAAAATTAAAAACTTTTGTAGACCTTTTAGGTACTTATTAGAAACAGAAGGAAAATAAATGAGTGACTTCTTGACCTTTGGGACAAAAATTTGTTCAGTAGGTCAAACATGGACTTCTGTACAGCCATAATATGTTAAAAAAATTATATTTAAAAAAATTAATACCTTTTGTAGACGTTTTAGCTACTAATTGGAATTAGAAGGGAAGTCAATGAGTGACTTTTTGACCTTTGGGACAAAAATTTGTTCAGTAGGTCAAATATGGACTTTGTACAGCCATAATATGTTAAAAAAAATATATAAAAAAATTTAAAACCTTTTGTAGACGTTTTAGCTACTAATTGGAACCAGAAGGGAAGTCAATGAGTGACTTTTTGACTTTTGGGACAAAAATTTGTTCAGTAGGTCAAATATGGACTTCTTGTACAGCCATAATATGTAAAAAAAAAAATAATAATTATTAAACCTTTTTTAGACCTGTAAGCCTACTGATTGGAATCAGAAGGGAAATCAATGAGTGACTTTTTTTGACCTTTGGGACAAAAATATGTTCAGTAGGTCAAATATGGACTTCTGTACAGCCATAATATGTAAAAAAAAAAAAAAAAAAAAAAAAAAAAAAATATATATATATATATATATATATATATATATATATATATATATATATATATATATATATATATATATGTATATATATATATATATATATATATATATATATATATATATATATATATATATATATATATATATATATATATATATATATATATATATATATATATTAAACCTTTTGTATACCTTTTAGCTACTAATTGGAACCAGAAGGGAAGTCAATGAGTGACTTTTTGACCTTTGGGACAAAAGTATGTTCAGTAGATCAAATATGGACTTCTGTACAGCCATAATATGTAAAAAAAAAAAAAATATATATATATATATATATATATATATATATATATATATATATATATATATATATATATATATATATATATATATATATATATATATATATATATATATATATATATATATATATATATATATATATATATATATTTATTTATTAAACCTTTTGTAGACCTTTTAGCTACTAATTGGAACCAGAAGGGAAGTCAATGAGTGACTTTTTGACCTCTGGGACAAAAGTATGTTCAGTAGGTCAAATATGGACTTCTGTACAGCCATATTCTGTAAAATAAATAAATAAATAAAAATATATATAATTTAAACCTTTTTTAGACATGTAAGCTACTTATTGGAATCAGAAGGGAAATCAATGAGTGTCTTTTTGACCTCTGGGACAAAAGTATGTTCAGTAGGTCAAATATGGACTTCTTGTAAAGCCATAAAATGTAAAAAAAAAAAAAAAACTTTTTTAGACCTGTAAGCTACTTATTGGAATCAGAAGGGAAATCAGAGAGTGACTTTTTGACCTTTGGGACAAAAAATTGTTCAGTAGGTCAAATATGGACTTCTTGTACAGCCATAATATGTAAAAAAAAAAAAAAAATGTTAAACCTTTTTTAGACCTGTATGCTACTTATTGGAATCAGAAGGGAAATCAATGAGTGTCTTTTTGACCTCTGGGACAAAAGTATGTTCAGTAGGTCAAATATGGACTTCTGTACAGCCATATTCTGTAAAATAAATAAATAAATAAAAATATATATAATTTAAACCTTTTTTAGACATGTAAGCTACTTATTGGAATCAGAAGGGAAATCAATGAGTGTCTTTTTGACCTTTGGGACAAAAATTTGTTCAGTAGGTCAAATATGGACTTCTTGTACAGCCATAATATGTAAAAAAAAAAAAAAAATGTTAAACCTTTTTTAGACCTGTATGCTACTTATTGGAATCAGAAGGGAAATCAATGAGTGTCTTTTTGACCTCTGGGACAAAAGTATGTTCAGTAGGTCAAATATGGACTTCTGTACAGCCATATTATGTAAAATAAATAAATAAATAAATAAAAATATATATAATTTAAACCTTTTTTAGACCTGTAAGCTACTTATTGGAATCAGAAGGGAAATCAATGAGTGTCTTTTTGACCCCTGGGACAAAAGTATGTTCAGTAGGTCAAATATGGACTTCTGTACAGCCATAATATGTATAAAAATTTTTTTAAAAAAAATATTAAAAACTTTTGTGACCTTTTAGCTACTAATTGGAACCAGAAGGGAAGTCAATGAGTGACTTTTTGACCTTTGGGACAAACATTTGTTCAGTAGGTCAAATATGGACTTTGTACAGCCATAATATGTAAAAAAAAAAAAAAAACTTTTGTAGACCTTTTAGCTACTAATTGGAACCAGAAGGAAAGTCAATGAGTGTTTTTTTGACCTTTGGGACAAACATTTGTTCAGTAGGTCAAATATGGACTTTGTACAGCCATAATATGTAAAAACAAAACAAAAACAAAAAAACAAAAAACAAAATAAACATTTAAACCTTTTTTAGACCTGTAAGCTACTTATTGGAATCAGAAGGGAAATCAATGAAATTTTTTTTTTTTTAAATTAAAAACTTTTGTAGACCTTTTAGGTACTTATTAGAAACAGAAGGAAAATCAATGAGTGACTTTTTGACCTTTGGGACAAAAATTTGTTCAGTAGGTCAAAAATGGACTTCTGTACAGCCATAATATGTAAAAAAAAAAAAAAAAAAAAAAAAAAAATTAAAACTTTTGTAGACCTTTTAGGTACTTATTAGAAACAGAAGGGAAGTCAATGATTGACTTTTTGACCTTTGGGACATAAAATGTGTTCAATAGGTCAAATATGGACTTTGTACAGCCATAATATGTAAAAAAAAATTAAAAAAAAATTAAAAAAAAATTTAAAACTTTTGTAGACCTTTTAGGTACTTATTAGAAACAGAAGGAAAATCAATGAGTGACTTTTTGACCTTTGGGACAAACATTTGTTCCGTAGGTCAAATATGGACTTTGTACAGCTATAATATGTAAAAACAAAACAAAAACAAAAAAACAAAAAACAAAAAAAACATTTAAACCTTTTTTAGACCTGTAAGCTACTTATTGGAATCAGAAGGGAAATCAATGAGTGACTTTTTGACCTTTGGAACAAAAATTTCTTCAGTAGGTCAAATATGGACTTTGTAAAGACATAATATGTGAAAAAAATTAAAAAAATAAAAATAATGTAAAACCTTTTGTAGACCTTTTAGCTACTTATTGGAATCAGAAGGGAAATCAATGAGTGTCTTTTTGACCTCTGGGACAAAAGTATGTTCAGTAGGTCATATATGGACTTCTGTACAGCCATATTATGTAAAATAAATAAATAAATAAAAATATATATAATTTAAACCTTTTTTAGACCTGTAAGCTACTTATTGGAATCAGAAGGGAAATCAATGAGTGTCTTTTTGACCTCTGGGACAAAAGTATGTTCAGTAGGTCAAATATGGACTTCTGTACAGCCATAATATGTAAAAAAAAAAAAAAAAAAAATTTTAAACTTTTGTAGACCTTTTAGGTACTTATTAGAAACAGAAGGAAAATCAATGAGTGACTTTTTGACTTTTGGGACAAAAATTTGTTCAGTAGGTCAAACATGGACTTCTGTACAGCCATAATATGTTAAAAAAATATATTTAAAAAAATTAATACCTTTTGTAGACGTTTTAGCTACTAATTGGAATTAGAAGGGAAGTCAATGAGTGACTTTTTGACCTTTGGGACAAAAATTTGTTCAGTAGGTCAAATATGGACTTTGTACAGCCATAATATGTTAAAAAAAATATATAAAAAAATTTAAAACCTTTTGTAGACGTTTTAGCTACTAATTGGAACCAGAAGGGAAGTCAATGAGTGACTTTTTGACTTTTGGGACAAAAATTTGTTCAGTAGGTCAAATATGGACTTCTTGTACAGCCATAATATGTAAAAAAAAAAAAATAATTATTAAACCTTTTTTAGACCTGTAAGCCTACTGATTGGAATCAGAGGGAAATCAATGAGTGACTTTTTTTGACCTTTGGGACAAAAATATGTTCAGTAGGTCAAATATGGACTTCTGTACAGCCATAATATGTAAAAAAAAAAAAAAAAAAAAAAAAAAAAAATATATATATATATATATATATATATATATATATATATATATATATATATATATATATATATATATATTAAACCTTTTGTATACCTTTTAGCTACTAATTGGAACCAGAAGGGAAGTCAATGAGTGACTTTTTGACCTTTGGGACAAAAGTATGTTCAGTAGATCAAATATGGACTTCTGTACAGCCATAATATGTAAAAAAAAAAAAAAAAAAAAAAAAAAAAAAAATATATATATATATATATATATATATATATATATATATATATATATATATATATATATATATATATATATATATATATATATATATATATATATATATATATATATATATATATATTTATTAAACCTTTTGTAGACCTTTTAGCTACTAATTGGAACCAGAAGGGAAGTCAATGAGTGACTTTTTGACCTTTGGGACAAAAGTATGTTCAGTAGGTCAAATATGGACTTCTGTACAGCCATATTCTGTAAAATAAATAAATAAATAAAAATATATATAATTTAAACCTTTTTTAGACATGTAAGCTACTTATTGGAATCAGAAGGGAAATCAATGAGTGTCTTTTTGACCTCTGGGACAAAAGTATGTTCAGTAGGTCAAATATGGACTTCTTGTAAAGCCATAAAATGTAAAAAAAAAAAGAAAACTTTTTTAGACCTGTAAGCTACTTATTGGAATCAGAAGGGAAATCAGAGAGTGACTTTTTGACCTTTGGGACAAAAATTTGTTCAGTAGGTCAAATATGGACTTCTTGTACAGCCATAATATGTAAAAAAAAAAAAAAAAATGTTAAACCTTTTTTAGACCTGTATGCTACTTATTGGAATCAGAAGGGAAATCAATGAGTGTCTTTTTGACCTCTGGGACAAAAGTATGTTCAGTAGGTCAAATATGGACTTCTGTACAGCCATATTCTGTAAAATAAATAAATAAATAAAAATATATATAATTTAAACCTTTTTTAGACATGTAAGCTACTTATTGGAATCAGAAGGGAAATCAATGAGTGTCTTTTTGACCTCTGGGACAAAAGTATGTTCAGTAGGTCAAATATGGACTTCTTGTACAGCCATAAAATGTAAAAAAAAAAAAAAAAACTTTTTTAGACCTGTAAGCTACTTATTGGAATCAGAAGGGAAATCAGAGAGTGACTTTTTGACCTTTGGGACAAAAATTTGTTCAGTAGGTCAAATATGGACTTCTTGTACAGCCATAATATGTAAAAAAAAAAAAAAAAAAAATGTTAAACCTTTTTTAGACCTGTATGCTACTTATTGGAATCAGAAGGGAAATCAATGAGTGTCTTTTTGACCTCTGGGACAAAAGTATGTTCAGTAGGTCAAATATGGACTTCTGTACAGCCATATTATGTAAAATAAATAAATAAATAAATAAAAATATATATAATTTAAACCTTTTTTAGACCTGTAAGCTACTTATTGGAATCAGAAGGGAAATCAATGAGTGTCTTTTTGACCCCTGGGACAAAAGTATGTTCAGTAGGTCAAATATGGACTTCTGTACAGCCATAATATGTATAAAAAAAAATTAAAAAAAAATATTAAAAACTTTTGTGACCTTTTAGCTACTAATTGGAACCAGAAGGGAAGTCAATGAGTGACTTTTTGACCTTTGGGACAAAAATTTATTCAATAGGTCAAATATGGACTTTGTACAGCCATAATATGTAAAAAAAATAAAAATAAAAATTAAAAACTTTTGTAGACCTTTTAGGTACTTATTAGAAACAGAAGGAAAATCAATGAGTGGCTTCTTGACCTTTTGGACAAAAATTTGTTCAGTAGGTCAAACATGGACTTCTGTACAGCCATAATATGTTAAAAAAAATATATTTAAAAAAATTAATACCTTTTGTAGACGTTTTAGCTACTAATTGGAATTAGAAGGGAAGTCAATGAGTGACTTTTTGACCTTTGGGACAAAAATTTGTTCAGTAGGTCAAATATGGACTTTGTACAGCCATAATATGTTAAAAAAATATATAAAAAAATTTAAAACCTTTTGTAGACGTTTTAGCTACTAATTGGAACCAGAAGGGAAGTCAATGAGTGACTTTTTGACTTTTGGGACAAAAATTTGTTCAGTAGGTTCAATATGGACTTCTTGTACAGCCATAATATGTAAAAAAAAAAAATAATAATTATTAAACCTTTTTTAGACCTGTAAGCCTACTGATTGGAATCAGAAGGGAAATCAATGAGTGACTTTTTTTGACCTTTGGGACAAAAATATGTTCAGTAGGTCAAATATGGACTTCTTGTACAGCCATAATATGTAAAAAAAAAAAAAAAAAAATGTTAAACCTTTTTTAGACCTGTATGCTACTTATTGGAATCAGAAGGGAAATCAATGAGTGTCTTTTTGACCTCTGGGACAAAAGTATGTTCAGTAGGTCAAATATGGACTTCTGTACAGCCATATTATGTAAAATAAATAAATAAATAAATAAAAATATATATAATTTAAACCTTTTTTAGAC
>NC_137115.1:22543580-22548580 GCF_949357685.1 Gobio gobio | reverse complement strand
TTTTAGACCTGTAAGCTACTTATTGGAATCAGAAGGGAAATCAATGAGTGTCTTTTTGACCTCTGGGACAAAAGTATGTTCAGTAGGTCAAATATGGACTTCTGTACAGCCATAATATGTAAAAAAAAAAAAAAAAAAAATTTAAAACTTTTGTAGACCTTTTAGGTACTTATTAGAAACAGAAGGAAAATCAATGAGTGACTTTTTGACTTTTGGGACAAAAATTTGTTCAGTAGGTCAAACATGGACTTCTGTACAGCCATAATGTGTAAAAAAAAATAAAATAAAACAAAATATATATATATATTAAAAACTTTTGTAGACCTTTTAGTTACTAATTGGAACCAGAGGGGAAGTCAATGAGTGACTTTTTGACCTTTGGGACAAAAATTTGTTCAATAGGTCAAATATGGACTTTGTACAGCCATAATATGTAAAAAAAAATAAAAATTAAAATTAAAAACTTTTGTAGACCTTTTAGGTACTTATTAGAAACAGAAGGAAAATCAATGAGTGACTTCTTGACCTTTGGGACAAAAATTTGTTCAGTAGGTCAAACATGGACTTCTGTACAGCCATAATATGTTAAAAAATATATATTTAAAAAAATTAATACCTTTTGTAGACGTTTTAGCTACTAATTGGAATTAGAAGGGAAGTCAATGAGTGACTTTTTGACCTTTGGGACAAAAATTTGTTCAGTAGGTCAAATATGGACTTTGTACAGCCATAATATGTTAAAAAAAAAATATATAAAAAAATTTAAAACCTTTTGTAAACGTTTTAGCTACTAATTGGAACCAGAAGGGAAGTCAATGAGTGACTTTTTGACTTTTGGGACAAAAATTTGTTCAGTAGGTCAAATATGGACTTCTTGTACAGCCATAAAAAATATTTATATATATATATATATATATATATATATATATATATATATATATATATATATATATATATATATATATATATATATATATATATATATATATATATATATATATATATATATATATATATATATATTAAACCTTTTGTAGACCTTTTAGATACTAATTGGAACCAGATGGGAAGTCAATGAGTGACTTTTTGACCTTTGGGACAAAAATTTGTTCAGTAGGTCAAATATGGACTTCTGTACAGCCATATTCTGTAAAATAAATAAATAAATAAAAATATATATAATTTAAACCTTTTTTAGACATGTAAGCTACTTATTGGAATCAGAAGGGAAATCAATGAGTGTCTTTTTGACCTCTGGGACAAAAGTATGTTCAGTAGGTCAAATATGGACTTCTTGTAAAGCCATAAAATGTAAAAAAAAAAAAGAAAACTTTTTTAGACCTGTAAGCTACTTATTGGAATCAGAAGGGAAATCAGAGAGTGACTTTTTGACCTTTGGGACAAAAATTTGTTCAGTAGGTCAAATATGGACTTCTTGTACAGCCATAATATGTAAAAAAAAAAAAAAAAAATGTTAAACCTTTTTTAGACCTGTATGCTACTTATTGGAATCAGAAGGGAAATCAATGAGTGTCTTTTTGACCTCTGGGACAAAAGTATGTTCAGTAGGTCAAATATGGACTTCTGTACAGCCATATTCTGTAAAATAAATAAATAAATAAAAATATATATAATTTAAACCTTTTTTAGACATGTAAGCTACTTATTGGAATCAGAAGGGAAATCAATGAGTGTCTTTTTGACCTCTGGGACAAAAGTATGTTCAGTAGGTCAAATATGGACTTCTTGTACAGCCATAAAATGTAAAAAAAAAAAAAAAAACTTTTTTAGACCTGTAAGCTACTTATTGGAATCAGAAGGGAAATCAGAGAGTGACTTTTTGACCTTTGGGACAAAAATTTGTTCAGTAGGTCAAATATGGACTTCTTGTACAGCCATAATATGTAAAAAAAAAAAAAAAAAAATGTTAAACCTTTTTTAGACCTGTATGCTACTTATTGGAATCAGAAGGGAAATCAATGAGTGTCTTTTTGACCTCTGGGACAAAAGTATGTTCAGTAGGTCAAACATGGACTTCTGTACAGCCATAATATGTAAAATAAATAAATAAATAAAAATATATATAATTTAAACCTTTTTTAGACCTGTAAGCTACTTATTGGAATCAGAAGGGAAATCAATGAGTGTCTTTTTGACCTCTGGGACAAAAGTATGTTCAGTAGGTCAAATATGGACTTCTGTACAGCCATAATATGTAAAAAAAAAAAAAAAAAAAATTTAAAACTTTTGTAGACCTTTTAGGTACTTATTAGAAACAGAAGGAAAATCAATGAGTGACTTTTTGACTTTTGGGACAAAAATTTGTTCAGTAGGTCAAACATGGACTTCTGTACAGCCATAATGTGTAAAAAAAAATAAAATAAAAAAAAATATATATATATATTAAAAACTTTTGTAGACCTTTTAGTTACTAATTGGAACCAGAGGGGAAGTCAATGAGTGACTTTTTGACCTTTGGGACAAAAATTTGTTCAATAGGTCAAATATGGACTTTGTACAGCCATAATATGTAAAAAAAATAAAAATTAAAATTAAAAACTTTTGTAGACCTTTTAGGTACTTATTAGAAACAGAAGGAAAATCAATGAGTGACTTCTTGACCTTTGGGACAAAAATTTGTTCAGTAGGTCAAACATGGACTTCTGTACAGCCATAATATGTTAAAAAATATATATTTAAAAAAATTAATACCTTTTGTAGACGTTTTAGCTACTAATTGGAATTAGAAGGGAAGTCAATGAGTGACTTTTTGACCTTTGGGACAAAAATTTGTTCAGTAGGTCAAATATGGACTTTGTACAGCCATAATATGTTAAAAAAAAAATATATAAAAAAATTTAAAACCTTTTGTAAACGTTTTAGCTACTAATTGGAACCAGAAGGGAAGTCAATGAGTGACTTTTTGACTTTTGGGACAAAAATTTGTTCAGTAGGTCAAATATGGACTTCTTGTACAGCCATAAAAAATATTTATATATATATATATATATATATATATATATATATATATATATATATATATATATATATATATATATATATATATATATATATATATATATATATATATATATATACATATATATATATATATATATATATATATATATATATATATATATATATATATATATATATATATATATATATATATATATATATATATATATTAAACCTTTTGTAGACCTTTTAGATACTAATTGGAACCAGATGGGAAGTCAATGAGTGACTTTTTGACCTTTGGGACAAAAATTTGTTCAGTAGGTCAAATATGGACTTCTGTACAGCCATATTCTGTAAAATAAATAAATAAATAAAAATATATATAATTTAAACCTTTTTTAGACATGTAAGCTACTTATTGGAATCAGAAGGGAAATCAATGAGTGTCTTTTTGACCTCTGGGACAAAAGTATGTTCAGTAGGTCAAATATGGACTTCTTGTAAAGCCATAAAATGTAAAAAAAAAAAGAAAACTTTTTTAGACCTGTAAGCTACTTATTGGAATCAGAAGGGAAATCAGAGAGTGACTTTTTGACCTTTGGGACAAAAATTTGTTCAGTAGGTCAAATATGGACTTCTTGTACAGCCATAATATGTAAAAAAAAAAAAAAAAAAATGTTAAACCTTTTTTAGACCTGTATGCTACTTATTGGAATCAGAAGGGAAATCAATGAGTGTCTTTTTGACCTCTGGGACAAAAGTATGTTCAGTAGGTCAAATATGGACTTCTGTACAGCCATATTCTGTAAAATAAATAAATAAATAAAAATATATATAATTTAAACCTTTTTTAGACATGTAAGCTACTTATTGGAATCAGAAGGGAAATCAATGAGTGTCTTTTTGACCTCTGGGACAAAAGTATGTTCAGTAGGTCAAATATGGACTTCTTGTACAGCCATAAAATGTAAAAAAAAAAAAAAAAACTTTTTTAGACCTGTAAGCTACTTATTGGAATCAGAAGGGAAATCAGAGAGTGACTTTTTGACCTTTGGGACAAAAATTTGTTCAGTAGGTCAAATATGGACTTCTTGTACAGCCATAATATGTAAAAAAAAAAAAAAAAAAATGTTAAACCTTTTTTAGACCTGTATGCTACTTATTGGAATCAGAAGGGAAATCAATGAGTGTCTTTTTGACCTCTGGGACAAAAGTATGTTCAGTAGGTCAAATATGGACTTCTGTACAGCCATATTATGTAAAATAAATAAATAAATAAATAAAAATATATATAATTTAAACCTTTTTTAGACCTGTAAGCTACTTATTGGAATCAGAAGGGAAATCAATGAGTGTCTTTTTGACCCCTGGGACAAAAGTATGTTCAGTAGGTCAAATATGGACTTCTGTACAGCCATAATATGTATAAAAAAAAATTAAAAAAAAATATTAAAAACTTTTGTGACCTTTTAGCTACTAATTGGAACCAGAAGGGAAGTCAATGAGTGACTTTTTGACCTTTGGGACAAAAATTTATTCAATAGGTCAAATATGGACTTTGTACAGCCATAATATGTAAAAAAAATAAAAATTAAAATTAAAAACTTTTGTAGACCTTTTAGGTACTTATTAGAAACAGAAGGAAAATCAATGAGTGACTTCTTGACCTTTGGGACAAAAATTTGTTCAGTAGGTCAAACATGGACTTCTGTACAGCCATAATATGTTAAAAAAAATATATTTAAAAAAATTAATACCTTTTGTAGACGTTTTAGCTACTAATTGGAATTAGAAGGGAAGTCAATGAGTGACTTTTTGACCTTTGGGACAAAAATTTGTTCAGTAGGTCAAATATGGACTTTGTACAGCCATAATATGTTAAAAAAAATATATAAAAAAATTTAAAACCTTTTGTAGACGTTTTAGCTACTAATTGGAACCAGAAGGGAAGTCAATGAGTGACTTTTTGACTTTTGGGACAAAAATTTGTTCAGTAGGTTCAATATGGACTTCTTGTACAGCCATAATATGTAAAA
>NC_137115.1:22536080-22538580 GCF_949357685.1 Gobio gobio | reverse complement strand
TTGTACAGCCATAATATGTAAAAAAAATAAAAATTAAAATTAAAAACTTTTGTAGACCTTTTAGGTACTTATTAGAAACAGAAGGAAAATCAATGAGTGACTTCTTGACCTTTGGGACAAAAATTTGTTCAGTAGGTCAAACATGGACTTCTGTACAGCCATAATATGTTAAAAAATATATATTTAAAAAAATTAATACCTTTTGTAGACGTTTTAGCTACTAATTGGAACCAGAAGGGAAGTCAATGAGTAACTTTTTGACTTTTGGGACAAAAATTTGTTCAGTAGGTCAAATATGGACTTCTTGTACAGCCATAAAAAATATTTATATATATATATATATATATATATATATATATATATATATATATATATATATATATATATATATATATATATATATATATATATATATATATATATATATATATATATATATATATATATATATATATATATATATATATATATATATATATATATATATATATATATATATATATATATATATATTAAACCTTTTGTAGACCTTTTAGATACTAATTGGAACCAGATGGGAAGTCAATGAGTGACTTTTTGACCTTTGGGACAAAAATTTGTTCAGTAGGTCAAATATGGACTTTGTACAGCCATAATATGTAAAAAAAAAAAAAAAAAATTAAAAACTTTTGTAGACCTTTTAGCTACTAATTGGAAACAGAAGGAAAGTCAATGAGTGACTTTTTTACCTTTGGGACAAACATTTGTTCAGTAGGTCAAATATGGACTTTGTACAGCCATAATATGTAAAAACAAAACAAAAACAAAAAAACAAAAAACAAAAAAAACATTTAAACCTTTTTTAGACCTGTAAGCTACTTATTGGAATCAGAAGGGAAATCAATGAGTGACTTTTTGACCTTTGGAACAAAAATTTCTTCAGTAGGTCAAATATGGACTTTGTAAAGCCATAATATGTGAAAAAAAAATAAAAAAAAATAAATAATGTAAAACCTTTTGTAGACCTTTTAGCTACTTATTGGAGCCAGAAGGAAAGTCAATGAGTGACTTTTTGACCTTTGGGACAAAAATTTGTTCAGAAGGTCAAATTTGGACTTCTTGTAGAGCCATTATATGTGAAAAAAATTAAAAAATAAAAATAATGTAAAACCTTTTGTAGACCTTTTAGCTACT
The DNA here is from genome assembly GCF_949357685.1 of Gobio gobio. Classification (NCBI taxonomy): domain Eukaryota; kingdom Metazoa; phylum Chordata; class Actinopteri; order Cypriniformes; family Gobionidae; genus Gobio; species Gobio gobio. The sequence goes on along the minus strand of NC_137115.1, from coordinate 22,537,407 downwards.
TATTGGAACCAGAAGGAAAGTCAATGAGTGACTTTTTGACCTTTGGGACAAAAATTTGTTCAGAAGGTCTAATTTGGACTTCTTGTAGAGCCATTATATGTGAAAAAAATTTAAAAATTAAAATAATGTAAAACCTTTTGTAGACCTTTTAGCTACTTATTGGAACCTGAAGGGAAATCAATGAGTGTCTTTTTGACCTCTGGGACAAAAGTATGTTCAATAGGTCAAATATGGACTTCTGTACAGCCTTATTATGTTAAAAAAAATATATATATATTAAACCGTTTGTAGACCTTTTAGCTTCTAATTGGAACCAGAAGGAATGTCAATGAGTGACTTTTTGACCTTTGGGACAAAAATTTGTTCAGTAGGTCAAATATGGACTTCTTGCACAGCCATAATATGTAAACAAAAAAACAAAACAAAAAACAAAAAAAAAACATTGGAATAAGAAGGGAAATCAAGGAGTGACTTTTTGACCTTTGGGACAAACATTTGTTCAGTTGGTCAAATATGGACTTCTGTACAGCCATAATATGTAAAAAAAAAAAAAAAAAAAAAAAAAAAATATATATATATATATATATATATATATATATATATATATATATATATATATATATATATATATATATATATATATATATATATATATATATATATATATATATATTAAACCTTTTGTATACCTTTTAGCTACTAATTGGAACCAGAAGGGAAGTCAATGAGTGACTTTTTGACCTTTGGGACAAACATTTGTTCAGTAGGTCAAATATGGACTTCTTGTACAGCCATAAAATGTAAAAAAAAAAAAAAAAAAAAAATTTTTAGACCTGTAAGCTACTTATTGGAATCAGAAGGGAAATCAATGAGTGACTTTTTGACCTTTGGGACAAAAATTTGTTCAGTAGGTCAAATATGGACTTCTTGTACAGCCATAATATGTAAAAAAAAAAAAAAAAATGTTAAACTTTTTTAGACCTGTAAGCTACTTATTGGAATCAGAAGGGAAATCAATTAGTGTCTTTTTGACCTCTGGGACAAAAGTATGTTCAGTAGGTCTTATATGGACTTCTGTACAGCCATATTATGTAAAATAAATAAATAAATAAATAAAAATATATATAATTTAAACCTTTTTTAGACCTGTAAGCTACTTATTGGAATCAGAAGGGAAATCAATGAGTGTCTTTTTGACCTCTGGGACAAAAGTATGTTCAGTAGGTAAAATATGGACTTCTTGTACAGCCATAAAATGTTTAAAAAAAAATAAATAAAAAAAAAAATAAAATAAAAAAAACTTTTTTAGACCTGTAAGCTACTTATT
>NC_137115.1:22468580-22531080 GCF_949357685.1 Gobio gobio | reverse complement strand
GGGACAAAAATTTGTTCAGTAGGTCAAATATGGACTTCTTGTACAGCCATAATATGTAAAAAAAAAAAAAAAAAAAATGTTAAACTTTTTTAGACCTGTAAGCTACTTATTGGAATCAGAAGGGAAATCAATGAGTGTCTTTTTGACCTCTGGGACAAAAGTATGTTCAGTAGGTCTTATATGGACTTCTGTACAGCCATATTATGTAAAATAAATAAATAAAAATATATATAATTTAAACCTTTTTTAGACCTGTAAGCTACTTATTGGAATCAGAAGGGAAATCAATGAGTGTCTTTTTGACCTCTGGGACAAAAGTATGTTCAGTAGGTAAAATATGGACTTCTTGTACAGCCATAAAATGTTAAAAAAAAAAAAAAAAAAAAAAAAAAAAAAAAAAAAAAACTTTTTTAGACCTGTAAGCTACTTATTGGAATCAGAAGGGAAATCAATGAGTGACTTTTTGACCTTTGGGACAAAAATTTGTTCAGTAGGTCAAATATGGACTTTGTACAGCCATAATATGTTAAAAAAATATATATTTAAAAAATTAAAACCTTTTGTAGATGTTTTAGCTACTAATTTGAACCAGAGGGGAAGTCAATGAGTGACTTTTTGACTTTTGGGACAAAAATTTGTTCAGTAGATCAAATATGGACTTCTTGTACAGCCATAAAATGTAAAAAAAATAAAATAAAAAAAAAATAAATAAAAAACCTTTTTTAGACCTGTAAGCTGTAGTTCAAACATGGACTTCTGTACAGCCATAATATGTACAAAAAAAAAAAAAAAAAATTTAAAAACTTTTGTAGACCTTTTAGGTACTTATTGGAAAAAGAAGGAAAATCAATGAGTGACTTTTTGACCTTTGGGACAAACATTTGTTCAGTAGGTCAAATATGGACTTCTTGTACAGCCATAATATGTAAAAAAAAAAAAAAAATGTTACACCTTTTTTAGACCTGAAAGCTACTTATTGGAATCAGAAGTGAAATCAATGAGTGTCTTTTTGACCTCTGGGACAAAAGTATGTTCAGTAGGTCAAATATGGACTTCTGGACAGCCATATTATGTAAAATAAATAAATAAATAAATAAAAATACATATAATTTAAACCTTTTTTAGACCTGTAAGCTACTTATTGGAATCAGAAGTGTCTTTTTGACCTCTGGGACAAAAATTTGTTCAGTAGGTCAAATATGGACTTTGTACAGCCATAATATGTATTTAAAAAAAAAAAAAAAAAAAAAAAAATATTAAAACCTTTTTTAGACCTGTAAAATACGTATTGGAATCAGAAGGGAAATCAATGAGTCATCAATGATGATCAACCTGTGGGACAAAAATATGTTCAGTAGGTCAAATATGGACTTCTTGTACATATTTTTTGTACAATTTTTTTTTAAATTAAAACCCTTTGTAGACGTTTTAGCTACTAATTTGAACCAGAAGACAAAAATTTGTTCAGTAGGTCAAATATGGACTTTGTACAGCCATAATATGTATTTAAAAAAAAAAAAATCTAAACCTTTTTTAGACCTGTAAGCTACTTATTGGAAACAGAAGGGAAATCAATGAGTGGCTATTTTTACCTTTGGGCCAAGAATATGTTTCGAAGGTCAAATATAGACTTCTGTACAGCCATAACACGTCAATTTTTTTTTTAAACCTTTTGTGGAACTTTTGGCTAGTAATGGGAATAAGAAGGGAAGTCAATGAGTATGTATATTAAATTAGTGTTTATGGACTCTTGTAACAAAAATATATTTAGTAGGTCAAATATGGACTTCTTGTAGAGCCATCTCATATAAAAAAAATATTACAAAATGAAAACCTTTTGTAGACCTGTAAGCTACTAATTGAATCAGAAGGGAAGTCAATGAGTGACTTTTTTTTTTTTTTACCTTTGGGCCAAAAATATGTTCAGTAGGTTAAATATGGACTTCTGGATAGCCATAACATGTAAAAAAAAAAGTTAAAACACCTTTTGAGGAACTTTTGGCTGGTATTTGGATTCAGAAGGGAAGTCAATGAGTGTGTATAGTAAGTTAGTGTTTAAGGAGTCTTAGGCCAAAAACATGTTCAGTAGGTCAAATATGGACTTCTGTATTTTGCATTGCTTTGCATTCAAAAGATGAATTCATTGAAAAGATTAATGCTTTTGCGTTGCACTGCATACAAGAACTCGGTGTGCATTGAAGAGACAAGGGATTTTGCATTGCATCCAAGAACTCTGTGTGTATTGAAGAAATTAGTGGGTTTGCACTGCAATGCATACAAAACGCAATGTGCATTGAATGGATTAGTGATTTTGCATTGCATTGCATTCAAGAACTTGGTGTGCATGTAAGAGAATAGTGCTTTTGCATCGCAATGCATACAAAACGCATTACGCATTACGCATCACACACAATAGATTAGTGCGTTTGCATTGTATAGCATTAAAAAAACTTGTGCATTGACGAGATAAATACATTTGCATTGCATACAAGACGTGTGCATTGACGAGATTAGTGCTTTTGCATTGCATTGCATATAAGAACTTTTTGTGCATTGAAGAGAATAGTGACTTTGCATTGCATTGCATTCAAGAACTCGTTGTGCATTTAAGAAAAAAATGGTTTTACATTGCAATGCATACTAAAATCATTGTGCATTGAAGAGACAAGTGATTTTGCATTGCAATGCATACAGAACTCATTGTGAATTGAGAGATGTGCTGTTGCATCGCATATAAGAACTTGTTGTGCATTGAAGAGACAAGTGCTTTTGCTTTGCATTGCATTGCATATAATAACTTTTTGTGCATTGAAGAGACAAGTGATTTTGCATTGCATTCAAGAACTCGGTGTACATTGAAGAGACAAGTGATTTTGTATTGCATTGCATTAAAACACTCGGTGTGCGTTGACAAGATTAGTGCGTTTGCATTGCATCGCAATAAAAAAAACTTGTACTTTGATCAGATTAGTGCTTTTGAATTGCAATGCATACAAGACTCGTTGTGTATTGAATAGATAAGTACTTTTGCATTGCATTGCATATAAGAACTTTTTGAGCATTGAAGAGACAAGTGATTTTGAACTGCATTGCATTCAAGAATTCGTTGTGCATTGAAGAGAAAAGTGATTTTGTATTGCATTGCATTCAAAAACTCGGTGTGCATTGAAAGGAATAGTGGTTTTGCATTGCAATGCATACAAAATGCATTGTGCATTTAATATATTAGTGCTTTTTTGCATTGCAATGCACACTAAACACATTGTGCATTGAATAGATTAGTGCGTTTGCATTGCATAGCATTAAAAAAACTTGTGAATTGACGAGTTAGTTCTTTTGTTTTGCAATGCATACTAAACTCATTGTTCATTGAAGAAACAAGTGATTTTGCATTGCAATGAATACAGAACTTATTGTGCATGAGAGAGATGTGCTGTTGCATTGCATATAAGAACTTTTTGTGCATTGAAGAGACAAGTGATTTTGCATTGCGTTCAAGAACTCGTTGTGCATTGAAGAGAAAAGTGATTTTGTATTGCAATGCATACCAAACGCATAGTGCATTGAATAGATTAGTGCGTTTTCATTGCATCGCAATAAAAAAAACGTGTGCTTTGACCAGATTAGTGCTTTTGCATTGCAATGCATACAAGAACTCGTTGTTCATTGAAGAGAATAGTGGTTTTGCATTGCAATGCATACAAAACACATTGTGCATTGAAGAGACAAGTGATTTTGCATTGCATTCAAAAACTCGGTGTGCATTGAAGAGAATAATGGATTTTGCATTGCAATACATACTAAACTCATTGTGCATTGAAGAGACAAGTGATTTTGGATTGCATATAAGAACTTTTTGTGCATTGAAGAGACAAGTGATTTGGCATTGCATTCAAGAACTCGGTGTGCATTAAAGAGACAAGTGATTTTGTATTGCATTCAAAAACTCGGTGTGCATTGAAGAGAATAGTGGATTTTGCATTGCAATGCATACTAAACTCATTGTGCATTGAAGAGACAAGTGATTTTGCATTGCATATAAGAACTTTTTGTGCATTGAAGAGACAAGTGATTTTGCATTGCATTCAAGAACTCGGTATGCATTGAAGAGACAAGTGATTTTGTATTGCATTCAAAAACTCGGTGTGCATTGAAGAGAATAGTGGATTTTGCATTGCAATGCATACTAAACTCATTGTGCATTGAAGAGACAAGTGATTTTGAATTGCATATAAGAACTTTTTGTGCATTGAAGAGACAAGTGATTTTGCATTGCATCGCATTAAAAAACATTTGTGCATTGACGAGATTAGTGCTCTTGCATTGCATTGCATATAAGAACTTTTTGTGCATTGAAGAGACAAATGATTTTGCATTGCATTCAAGAACTCGGTGTGCATTGAAGAGAATAGTGGATTTTGCATTGCAATGCATACTAAACTCATTGTGCATTGAAGAGACAAGTGATTTTGCATTGCATATAAGAACTTTTTGTGCATTGAAGAGACAAGTGATTTTGCATTGCATTAAAGAACTCGGTGTGCATTGAAGAGACAAGGGATTTTGTATTGCATTCAAAAACTCGGTGTGCATTGAAGAGAATATTGGATTTTGCATTGCAATGCATACTAAACTCATTGTGCATTGAAGAGACGTGATTTTGCATTGCATATAAGAACTTTTTGTGCATTGAAGAGACAAGTGATTTTGCATTGCATTCAAGAACTCGGTGTGCATTGAAGAGAATAGTGGATTTTGCATTGCAATGCATACTAAACTCATTGTGCATTGAAGAGACAAGTGATTTTGCATTGCATATAAGAACTTTTTGTGCATTGAAGAGACAAGTGATTTTGCTTTGCATTAAAGAACTCGGTGTGCATTGAAGAGACAAGGGATTTTGTATTGCATTCAAAAACTCGGTGTGCATTGAAGAGAATAGTGGATTTTGCATTGCAATGCATACTAAACTCATTGTGCATTGAAGAGACGTGATTTTGCATTGCATATAAGAACTTTTTGTGCATTGAAGAGACAAGTGATTTTGCATTGCATTCAAGAACTCGGTGTGCATTGAAGAGACAAGTGATTTTGCATTGCATCGCATTAAAAAACATTTGTGCATTGACGAGATTAGTGCTCTTGCATGGCATTGCATATAAGAACTTTTTGTGCATTGAATAGACTATTGATTTTGCATTGCATTCAAGAACTCGGTGTGCATTAAAGAGAATAGTGGTTTTGCATTGCAATGCATACTTAACTCTGTGCATTGAAGAGACAAGTGGTTTTGCATTGCATATAAGAACTTTTTGTGCATTGAAGAGACAAGTGATTTTGCATTGCATTCAAGAAATCGGTGTGCATTGAAGAGACAAGTGATTTTGCATTGCATCGCAATAAAAAAAACTTGTGCTTTGACCAGATTAGTGCTTTTGCATTGCAAGCATACAATACTTTTTTTGCATTTAAGAGACAAGTGATTGCATTCAAGAACTCGTTAAGCATTGAAGAGACAAGTCATTTTGTATTGCATTGCATTAAAAAATTCGGTGTATAATGAAGAGAATAGTGGTATTGCATTGCAATGCATACAAAACACATTGTGCATTGAATAGATTAGTGCGTTTGCATTGCATCGCAATAAAAAAAACTTGTGCTTTGACCAGATTAGTGCTTTTAGATTGCAATGCATACAATACTTGTTTTGCATTGAAGAGACAAGTGATTTTGCATTGCATTGCATTCAAGAACTCGGTGTGCATTGAAGAGACAAGTGATTTTGTATTGCATTCAAAAACTCGGTGTGCATTGAAGAGAATAGTGGATTTTGCATTGCAATGCATACTAAACTCATTTTGCATTGAACAGATTAGTGCTTTTGCAATGCATTGAATAATTAACTTTTTGTGCATTGAAGAGACAAGTGATTTTGCATTGCATTGCTTTCAAGAACTCGGTGTGCATTTAAGAGAATAGTGGTTTTGCATTGCAATGCACACAAAACACATTGTTCATTGAATAGATTAGTGCTTTTGCATTGCAATGCATACTAATCTCATTGTGCATTGAAGAGACAAGTTATTTTGCATTGCATCGCAATAAAAAAAACTTGTGCTTTGACCATATTAGTGCTTTTGCATTGCAATGCATACAAGACTTTTTTTGCATTGAAGAGACAAGTGATTGCATTCAAGAACTCGGTGCGCAAGTGATTTTGTATTGCATTCAAAAACTCGGTGTGCATTGAAGAGAATAGTGGATTTTGCATTGCAATGCATACTAAACTCATTTTGCATTGACCATATTAGTGCTTTTGCATTGCAATGCATACAATACTTTTTTTGCATTGAAGAGACAAGTGATTTTGCATTCCATTGCATTCAAGAACTCGTTGTGCATTGAAGAGACAATTTATTTTGTATTGCATTGCATTCAAACACTCGGTGTGCATTGAAGAGAATAGTGATTTTGCATTGCATTGCATATAAGAACTTTTTGTGCATTGAAGAGACAAGTGATTTTGCATTGCATTCAAGAACTCGGTGTGCATTTAAGAGAATAGTGGTTTTGCATTGCAATGCACACAAAACACATTGTTCATTGAATAGATTAGTGCGTTTGCATTGCATAGCATTAAAAAAACTTGTGAATTGACGTTTTGAATTGAAGTGCTTTTGCATTGCAATGCATAATAAACTCATTGTGCATTGAAGAGACAAGTGATTTTGCATTTCTTTGCATTCAAGAACTCGGTGTGCATTGAAGAGACAAGTGATTTTGCTTTGCATCGCATTAAAAAACATTTGTGCATTGACGAGATTAGTGCTCTTGCATTTCATTGCATAGAGGAACTTTTTGTGCATTGAAGAGACAAGTGATTTTGCATTGCATTCAAGAACTCGGTGTGCATTAAAGAGAATAGTGGTTTTGCATTGCAATGCATACTAAACTCATTGTGCATTGAAGAGACAAGTGGTTTTGCATTGCATATAAGAACTTTTTGTGCATTGAAGAGACAAGTGATTTTACATTGCATTCAAGAACTCGGTGTGCATTGAAGAGAATAGTGGATTTTGCATTGCAATGCATTCTAAACTCATTGTGCATTGAAGAGAAAAGTGATTTTGCATTTTATTCAAGAACTCGGTGTGCATTGAAGAGACAAGTGATTTTGCATTGCATCGCATTAAAAAACATTTGTGCATTGACGAGATTAGTGCTCTTGCATTGCATTGCATATAAGAACTTTTTGTGCATTGAATAGACAAGTGATTTTGCATTGCATTCAAGAACTCGGTGTGCATTGAAGAGAATAGTGGATTTTGCATTGCAATGCATTCTAAACTCATTGTGCATTGAAGAGACAAGTGATTTTGCATTGCATTAAAGAACTCGGTGTGCATTGAAGAGACAAGGGATTTTGTATTGCATTCAAAAACTCGGTGTGCATTGAAGAGAATAGTGGATTTTGCATTGCAATGCATACTAAACTCATTGTGCATTGAAGAGACAAGTGATTTTGCATTTTATTCAAGAACTCGGTGTGCATTGAAGAGACAAGTGATTTTGCATTGCATCGCATTAAAAAACATTTGTGCATTGACGAGATTAGTGCTCTTGCATTGCATTGCATATAAGAACTTTTTGTGCATTGAATAGACAAGTGATTTTGCATTGCATTCAAGAACTCGGTGTGCATTAAAGAGAATAGTGATTTTGCATTGCAATGCATACTAAACTCATTGTGCATTGAAGAGACAAGTGGTTTTGCATTGCATATAAGAACTTTTTGTGCATTGAAGAGACAAGTGATTTTGCATTTTATTCAAGAACTCGGTGTGCTTTGAAGAGACAAGTGATTTTGCATTGCATCGCATTAAAAAACATTTGTGCATTGACGAGATTAGTGCTCTTGCATTGCATTGCATATAAGAACTTTTTGTGCAATGAATAGACAAGTGATTTTGCATTGCATTCAAGAACTCGGTGTGCATTAAAGAGAATAGTGGTTTTGCATTGCAATGCATACTAAACTCATTGTGCATTGAAGAGACAAGTGATTTTGCTTTGCATCGCATTAAAAAACATTTGTGCATTGACGAGATTAGTGCTCTTGCATTTCATTGCATAGAGGAACTTTTTGTGCATTGAAGAGACAAGTGATTTTGCATTGCATTCAAGAACTCGGTGTGCATTAAAGAGAATAGTGGTTTTGCATTGCAATGCATACTAAACTCATTGTGCATTGAAGAGACAAGTGGTTTTGCATTGCATATAAGAACTTTTTGTGCATTGAAGAGACAAGTGATTTTACATTGCATTCAAGAACTCGGTGTGCATTGAAGAGAATAGTGGATTTTGCATTGCAATGCATTCTAAACTCATTGTGCATTGAAGAGAAAAGTGATTTTGCATTTTATTCAAGAACTCGGTGTGCATTGAAGAGACAAGTGATTTTGCATTGCATCGCATTAAAAAACATTTGTGCATTGACGAGATTAGTGCTCTTGCATTGCATTGCATATAAGAACTTTTTGTGCATTGAATAGACAAGTGATTTTGCATTGCATTCAAGAACTCGGTGTGCATTGAAGAGAATAGTGGATTTTGCATTGCAATGCATTCTAAACTCATTGTGCATTGAAGAGACAAGTGATTTTGCATTGCATTAAAGAACTCGGTGTGCATTGAAGACACAAGGGATTTTGTATTGCATTCAAAAACTCGGTGTGCATTGAAGAGAATAGTGGATTTTGCATTGCAATGCATACTAAACTCATTGTGCATTGAAGAGACAAGTGATTTTGCATTTTGTTCAAGAACTCGGTGTGCATTGAAGAGACAAGTGATTTTGCATTGCATCGCATTAAAAAACATTTGTGCATTGACGAGATTAGTGCTCTTGCATTGCATTGCATATAAGAACTTTTTGTGCATTGAATAGACAAGTGATTTTGCATTGCATTCAAGAACTCGGTGTGCATTAAAGAGAATAGTGATTTTGCATTGCAATGCATACTAAACTCATTGTGCATTGAAGAGACAAGTGGTTTTGCATTGCATATAATAACTTTTTGTGCATTGAAGAGACAAGTGATTTTGCATTTTATTCAAGAACTCGGTGTGCTTTGAAGAGACAAGTGATTTTGCATTGCATCGCATTAAAAAACATTTGTGCATTGACGAGATTAGTGCTCTTGCATTGCATTGCATATAAGAACTTTTTGTGCATTGAATAGACAAGTGATTTTGCATTGCATTCAAGAACTCGGTGTGCATTAAAGAGAATAGTGGTTTTGCATTGCAATGCATACTAAACTCATTGTGCATTGAAGAGACAAGTGGTTTTGCATTGCATCTAAGAACTTTTTGTGCATTGAAGAGACAAGTGATTTTGCATTGCATTCAAAAACTCGGTGTGCATTGAAGAGACAAGTGATTTTGCATTGCATCGCAATAAAAAAAACTTGTGCTTTGACCAGATTAGTGCTTTTGCATTGCAAGCATACAAGACTTTTTTTGCATTGAAGAGACAAGTGATTGCATTCAAGAACTCGTTGTGCATTGAAGAGACAAGTCATTTTGTATTGCATTGCATTAAAAAATTCGGTGTTTATTGAAGAGAATAGTGGTTTTGCATTGCAATGCATACAAAACACTGTGCATTGAATAGATTAGTGCGTTTGCATTGCATCGCAATAAAAAAAACTTGTGCTTTGACCAGATTAGTGCTTTTGCATTGCAATTCATACAATACTTTTTTTGCAATAAAGAGACAAGTGATTTTGCATTGCATTGCATTCAAGAACTCGGTGTGCATTGAAGAGATTAGTGGATTTTGCATTGCAATGCATACTAAACTCATTGTGCATTGAACAGATAAGTGCTTTGCAATGCATTGAATAATGAACTTTTTGTGCATTGAAGAGACAAGTGATTTTGCATTGCATTGCTTTCAAGAACTCGGTGTGCATTTAAGAGAATAGTGGTTTTGCATTGCAATGCACACAAAACACATTGTTCATTGAATAGATTAGTGCTTTTGCATTGCAATGCATACTAAACTCATTGTGCATTGAAGAGACAAGTTATTTTGCATTGCATCGCAATAAAAAAAACTTGTGCTTTGACCATATTAGTACTTTTGCATTGCAATGCATACAAGACTTTTTTTGCATTGAAGAGACAAGTGATTTTGCATTGCATTGCATTCAAGAACTCGTTGTGCATTGAAGAGACAATTTATTTTGTATTGCATTGCATTCAAACACTCGGTGTGCATTGAAGAGAATAGTGATTTTGCATTGCATTGCATATAAGAACTTTTTGTGCATTGAAGAGACAAGTGATTTTGCATTGCATTCAAGAACTCGGTGTGCATTTAAGAGAATAGTGGTTTTGCATTGCAATGCACACAAAACACATTGTTCATTGAATAGATTAGTGCGTTTGCATTGCATAGCATTTAAAAAACTTGTGAATTGACGAGATTAGTGCTTTTGTGCATTGAAGAGACAAGTGATTTTGCATTTCTTTGCATTCAAGAACTCGGTGTGCATTGAAATTATTAGTGCTGTTGCATTGCATTAGATATAAAAAAACATTTTTTGCATTGAAGAGACAAGTGATTTTGCAGTGCATAACATAACTGATAAGTGCTTTTGCATTAGCAAGTGCATGGCAACATCTGTCTATTCAAAAGGTATATCTCCTCAATGCACCTCGGAATGAGTTGTCTTGCCAGGAGTAATCCTTAATGCGGGGACGCAGATAATTATGTCCTGTTGAACATCTTTCTCACCGACGAATCCTCAAATATAAAATGTCTTATAATTCCCTTTGACTCATCATGTTAAATCAGCCGGAACATAGTACATTATGACCAATTGAACATGTTTATGGCCGATGAGTCCTCAAATATTAAATTACTATAAATACTCATTGTCTCCTCACGTTACATCAAGCCAAACAGTCTCCTTGAACATTGACTTACTATCCATACTTTTTGACTCTAAGCATTAAATTAGTCTATATTTGACCTACTGAACTTATTTCTGGCCGAAGGGTTCACAAAAGGTTATTTTCTATATTTTCTACATATTCTCATAGACTCCTTTTGATGGTGAATCAGTAGTCCATATTTGACCCGCAGACCATATTTTTTTTCGTCCTTGAACATTGACTTACTATCCATACTCATTGACTCATTCTTATGTTACATCAGGTTCTAATGTACGGCTGTTGTAACATTGAAGTCAATGAGTAGTATTAAATCAGTTTTCAAGGACACTTTGGTAAAAAAAAAAAGGACTATGGCTGATTTATCATCATAAAGAGTCTATAATTGTGTATTGAAACTTAATTTACATGTTATTGCTAAACAGAAGTCCATATTTGACCTACTGAACATGTTTCTGGCCAAGGTGTCTAAAAAGGTTTTCAACTATATACTCTCAATGATTCCTTCTCATGTTAAATCAGGCAATAGTCCATATTTGACCTACTGAACATATTTTTTGCCAAAGGGTTCACAAAGGTTTCTATTTGCTATATATTTTCATAGACCCCTTTTGATATTAAATCAGACATACAGTATACATATGACCAACTGAACAAATTTCTGGCCTCGATCATGAACTTACTATACATACTCATTGACTTCCCTTCTGATTCCCTTTTGTGGACAAAGGGTCAAAAATGGACATATGGACTATGGAGTATCTTATGGACTGATGAATATTCAGACAGAAATATGTTCAGTAGGTCAGTAGGTGTGGTATGGCTGATTTAACATAAGGAGTCTTTGAAAATATATAGTTGAAAATATTGTGTGGACCCCTTGGCCAAAAACATATTCAGAAGGTCAAATATGGACTTCTGTACAGCCATAACATGCAAAAATAAAAACAACATTTTAAAAACCCTTTTGTAGAACTTAGGGACGAAAATATGTCAGCAGGTAAAATGTGGACTTCTGTACAGCAGTTCTGTTACATGTAAAAAATAAATAAATAAAAATAAAACCTGTGGACCTTTTAGCTACTAATTGGAATCAGAAGGGACTTTTTTGACCTTTGGGCCAAGAATATGTTCAGTAGGTCAAATATGTTCTGTACAGCCATAGCATGTAAAAAAAACGTTTACATTTTTTAGACCTTTTAGCTACTAATTGGATCAAGAAGGGAAGTCAATGAGTGACTTTTTGACCTTTGGGACAAAAATCGAATCAGTAGATCAAATATGGACTTATGTACAGCCATTACATGTAAAAAAAAAAAAAAAAAAAAAAAAAAATGTGTAAACCATTTTTGGACCCGTAAGCTACTAATTGGAAGCAGACGGGAAGTCAATGAGTGACTTTTTGACCTTTGGGACAAAAATGTGTTCAGTAGGTCAAATATGGACTTCTGTACAGCCATAATATGTAAAAAAAATAAATAAATAAATAAAATAAATTAAAACCTTTTGTAGACCTTTTAGCTACTTATTGGAACCAGAAGGAAAGTCAATGAGTGACTTTTTGACCTTTGGGACAAAAATTTGTTCAGTAGGTCAAATATGGACTTCTGTACAGCCATAATATGTAAAAAAAAAATAATAAATAAAAATAAAAAAAATTTAAACCTTTTGTAGACCTTTTAGCTACTTATTGGAACCAGAAGGGATGTCAATGAGTGACTTTCTGACCTTTGGAACAAAAATTTGTTCATTAGGTCAAATATGGACTTTGTACAGCCATAATATGTTTAAAAAATTATAATAATAATAAAAAAAAAACAATTAAAACCTTTTGTAGACCTTTTAGGTACTTATTGGAACCAGAAGGAAAATCAATGAGTGACTTTTTGACCTTTGGGACAAAAATGTGTTCAGTAGGTCAAATATGGACTTTGGACAGCCATTATATGTGAATTTTTTTTTATTTTTTTTATTAAAACCTTTTGTAGACCTTTTAGCTACTTATTGGAACCAGAAGGAAATTCAATGAGTGACTTTTGACCTTTGGGACAAAAATTTGTTCAGTAGGTCAAATATGGACTTTGTACAGCCAAAATATGTTAAAAATAAAAAAATAAAAAAAATTAAGCCTTTTTTAGACCTTTTAGCTACTAATTGGAACCAGAAGGAAAGTCAATGAGTGACTTTTTGACCTTTGGGACAAAAATGTGTTCAGTAGGTCAAATATGGACTTCTGTACAGCCATAACATGTAAAAAAAAAAAAAAAAAAAAAAAAAAATATATATATATATATATATATATATATATATATATATATATATATATATATATATATATATATATATATATATATATATATATATATATATATATATATATTTATATATATATATATACATATATATACATATATTAAACCTTTTGTAGACCTTTTAGCTACTAATTGGAACGAGAAGGGAAGTCAATGAGTGACTTTTTGACCTTTGGGACAAAAATTTGTTCAGTAGGTCAAATATGGACTTTGGACAGCCATTATATGTGAATAAAAAATAAAAAAAATTAAAACCTTTTGTAGACGTTTTAGCTACTAATTGGAACCAGAAGGAATGTCAATGAGTGACTTTTTGACCTTTGGGACAAACATTTGTTCATTAGGTCAAATATGGACATTTTTTACAGCCATAATATGTAAAAACAGAAGAAGAAAAAAAAGAGAAAAAAAACAACATTTAAACCTTTTTTAGACCTGTAAGCTACTTATTGGAATCAGAAGGGAAATCAATGAGTGACTTTTTGACCTTTGGAACAAAAATTTCTTCAGTAGGTCAAATATGGACTTTGTACAGCCATAATATGTGAAAAAAATAAAAAAATAAAAATAATGTAAAACCTTTTGTAGACCTTTTAGCTACTTATTGGAACCAGAAGGAAAGTCAATGAGTGACTTTTTGACCTTTGGGACAAAAATTTGTTCAGAAGGTCAAATTTGGACTTCTTGTAGAGCCATTGTGAAAAAAATTAAAAAATAAAAATAATGTAAAACCTTTTGTAGACCTTTTAGCTACTTATTGGAATCAGAAGGGAAATCAATGAGTGTCTTTTTGACCTCTGGGACAAAAGTATGTTCAGTAGGTCAAATATGGACTTCTGTACAGCCTTATTATGTAAAAAAAAAAAAAATAAATAAAAAAACATATTAAACCGTTTGTAGACCTTTTAGCTACTAATTGGAACCAGAAGGAATGTCAATGAGTGACTTTTTGACCTTTGGGACAAAAATTTGTTCAGTAGGTCAAATATGGACTTCTTGTACAGCCATAATATGTAAAAAAAAAAAAAAAAAAAAAAAAAGGTTGGAATCAGAAGGGAAATCAATGAGTGACTTTTTGACCTTTGGGACAAACATTTGTTCAGTAGGTCAAATATCGACTTCTGTACAGCCATATTGTGTAAAAAAAATAAACAAATAAATAAAAATATATATAATTTAAACCTTTTTTAGACCTGTAAGCTACTTATTGGAATCAGAAGGGAAATCAATCTTCTTGACCTCTGGGACTGGTCAAATATGGACTTATGTACAGCCATAATATGTAAAAAAAAAAAAAAAAAAAAAAAAAAAAAACATTGGAATCCGTAGGGAAATCAATGAGTGACTTTTTGAACTTTGGGACAAAAATTTGTTCAGTAAGTCAAATATGGACTTTGTACAGCCATAAAATGTAAAAAAAAAAAAAAAAAAAAAAAAAAAAAAAAATTTAAAAACTTTTTTAGACCTTTTAGGTACTTATTAGAAACAGAAGGAAAATCAATGAGTGACTTTTTGACCTTTGGGACAAAAATTTGTTCAGTAGGTCAAACATGGACTTCTGTACAGCCATATTATGTAAAAAAAAAAAAAAAAAAAATTAAAAACTTTTGTAGACCTTTTAGGTACTTATTGGAAACAGAAGGAAAATCAATGAGTGACTTTTTGACCTTTGGGACAAAAATTTGTTCAGTAGGTCAAACATGGACTTCTGTACAGCCATAATATGTAAAAAAATAAATAAAAATAAAATAAAAATGTAAACCTTTTGTAGACCTTTTAGCTACTAGTTGGAACCAGAAGGAAAGTCAATGAGTGACTTTTTGACCTTTGGGACAAACATTTGTTCAGTACGTCATATATGGACTTTGTACAGCCATACTATGTAAAAACAGAAAAAAAAAATAAAAAAAAAAAAAAAAAAAAAATTTAAACCTTTTTTAGACCTGTAAGCTACTTATTGGAATCAGAAGGGAAATCAATGAGTGACTTTTTGACCTTTGGAACAAACATTTCTTCAGTAGGTCAAATATGGACTTTGTACAGCCATAATATGTGAAAAAAATAAAAAATAAAAAATAATGTAAAACCTTTTGTAGACCTGTTAGCTACTTATTGGAACCAGAAGGAAAGTCAATGAGTGTTAGGGTTAGGGTTAGGGTTAGGGTTACCCTAACCCTAACCCTAACCCTAACCCTAACCCGTCCTTGAACATTGACTTACTATCCATACTCATTGACTCATTCTTATGTTACATCAGGTTCTAATGTACGGCTGTTGTAACATTGAAGTCAATGAGTAGTATTAAATCAGTTTTCAAGGACACTTTGGTAAAAAAAAAAAGGACTATGGCTGATTTATCATCATAAAGAGTCTATAATTGTGTATTGAAACTTAATTTACATGTTATTGCTAAACAGAAGTCCATATTTGACCTACTGAACATGTTTCTGGCCAAGGTGTCTAAAAAGGTTTTCAACTATATACTCTCAATGATTCCTTCTCATGTTAAATCAGGCAATAGTCCATATTTGACCTACTGAACATATTTTTTGCCAAAGGGTTCACAAAGGTTTCTATTTGCTATATATTTTCATAGACCCCTTTTGATATTAAATCAGACATACAGTATACATATGACCAACTGAACAAATTTCTGGCCTCGATCATGAACTTACTATACATACTCATTGACTTCCCTTCTGATTCCCTTTTGTGGACAAAGGGTCAAAAATGGACATATGGACTATGGAGTATCTTATGGACTGATGAATATTCAGACAGAAATATGTTCAGTAGGTCAGTAGGTGTGGTATGGCTGATTTAACATAAGGAGTCTTTGAAAATATATAGTTGAAAATATTGTGTGGACCCCTTGGCCAAAAACATATTCAGAAGGTCAAATATGGACTTCTGTACAGCCATAACATGCAAAAATAAAAACAACATTTTAAAAACCCTTTTGTAGAACTTAGGGACGAAAATATGTCAGCAGGTAAAATGTGGACTTCTGTACAGCAGTTCTGTTACATGTAAAAAATAAATAAATAAAAATAAAACCTGTGGACCTTTTAGCTACTAATTGGAATCAGAAGGGACTTTTTTGACCTTTGGGCCAAGAATATGTTCAGTAGGTCAAATATGTTCTGTACAGCCATAGCATGTAAAAAAAACGTTTACATTTTTTAGACCTTTTAGCTACTAATTGGATCAAGAAGGGAAGTCAATGAGTGACTTTTTGACCTTTGGGACAAAAATCGAATCAGTAGATCAAATATGGACTTATGTACAGCCATTACATGTAAAAAAAAAAAAAAAAAAAAAAAAAAATGTGTAAACCATTTTTGGACCCGTAAGCTACTAATTGGAAGCAGACGGGAAGTCAATGAGTGACTTTTTGACCTTTGGGACAAAAATGTGTTCAGTAGGTCAAATATGGACTTCTGTACAGCCATAATATGTAAAAAAAATAAAAAAATAAATAAAATAAATTAAAACCTTTTGTAGACCTTTTAGCTACTTATTGGAACCAGAAGGAAAGTCAATGAGTGACTTTTTGACCTTTGGGACAAAAATTTGTTCAGTAGGTCAAATATGGACTTCTGTACAGCCATAATATGTAAAAAAAAAATAATAAATAAAAAAAAAAAATTTTTAAACCTTTTGTAGACCTTTTAGCTACTTATTGGAACCAGAAGGGATGTCAATGAGTGACTTTCTGACCTTTGGAACAAAAATTTGTTCATTAGGTCAAATATGGACTTTGTACAGCCATAATATGTTTAAAAAATTATAATAATAATAAAAAAAAAAACAATTAAAACCTTTTGTAGACCTTTTAGGTACTTATTGGAACCAGAAGGAAAATCAATGAGTGACTTTTTGACCTTTGGGACAAAAATGTGTTCAGTAGGTCAAATATGGACTTTGGACAGCCATTATATGTGAATTTTTTTTTATTTTTTTTATTAAAACCTTTTGTAGACCTTTTAGCTACTTATTGGAACCAGAAGGAAATTCAATGAGTGACTTTTGACCTTTGGGACAAAAATTTGTTCAGTAGGTCAAATATGGACTTTGTACAGCCAAAATATGTTAAAAATAAAAAAATAAAAAAAATTAAGCCTTTTTTAGACCTTTTAGCTACTAATTGGAACCAGAAGGAAAGTCAATGAGTGACTTTTTGACCTTTGGGACAAAAATGTGTTCAGTAGGTCAAATATGGACTTCTGTACAGCCATAACATGTAAAAAAAAAAATATATATATATATATATATATATATATATATATATATATATATATATATATATATATATATATATATATATATATTTATATATATATATATATATATATATATATATATATTTATATATATATATATACATATATATACATATATTAAACCTTTTGTAGACCTTTTAGCTACTAATTGGAACGAGAAGGGAAGTCAATGAGTGACTTTTTGACCTTTGGGACAAAAATTTGTTCAGTAGGTCAAATATGGACTTTGGACAGCCATTATATGTGAATAAAAAATAAAAAAAATTAAAACCTTTTGTAGACGTTTTAGCTACTAATTGGAACCAGAAGGAATGTCAATGAGTGACTTTTTGACCTTTGGGACAAACATTTGTTCATTAGGTCAAATATGGACATTTTTTACAGCCATAATATGTAAAAACAGAAGAAGAAAAAAAAGAGAAAAAAAACAACATTTAAACCTTTTTTAGACCTGTAAGCTACTTATTGGAATCAGAAGGGAAATCAATGAGTGACTTTTTGACCTTTGGAACAAAAATTTCTTCAGTAGGTCAAATATGGACTTTGTACAGCCATAATATGTGAAAAAAATAAAAAAATAAAAATAATGTAAAACCTTTTGTAGACCTTTTAGCTACTTATTGGAACCAGAAGGAAAGTCAATGAGTGACTTTTTGACCTTTGGGACAAAAATTTGTTCAGAAGGTCAAATTTGGACTTCTTGTAGAGCCATTGTGAAAAAAATTAAAAAATAAAAATAATGTAAAACCTTTTGTAGACCTTTTAGCTACTTATTGGAATCAGAAGGGAAATCAATGAGTGTCTTTTTGACCTCTGGGACAAAAGTATGTTCAGTAGGTCAAATATGGACTTCTGTACAGCCTTATTATGTAAAAAAAAAAAAAATAAATAAAAAAACATATTAAACCGTTTGTAGACCTTTTAGCTACTAATTGGAACCAGAAGGAATGTCAATGAGTGACTTTTTGACCTTTGGGACAAAAATTTGTTCAGTAGGTCAAATATGGACTTCTTGTACAGCCATAATATGTAAAAAAAAAAAAAAAAAAAAAAAAAGGTTGGAATCAGAAGGGAAATCAATGAGTGACTTTTTGACCTTTGGGACAAACATTTGTTCAGTAGGTCAAATATCGACTTCTGTACAGCCATATTGTGTAAAAAAAATAAACAAATAAATAAAAATATATATAATTTAAACCTTTTTTAGACCTGTAAGCTACTTATTGGAATCAGAAGGGAAATCAATCTTCTTGACCTCTGGGACTGGTCAAATATGGACTTATGTACAGCCATAATATGTAAAAAAAAAAAAAAAAAAAAAAAAAAAAAAAACATTGGAATCCGTAGGGAAATCAATGAGTGACTTTTTGAACTTTGGGACAAAAATTTGTTCAGTAAGTCAAATATGGACTTTGTACAGCCATAAAATGTAAAAAAAAAAAAAAAAAAAAAAAAAAAAAAAAAATTTAAAAACTTTTTTAGACCTTTTAGGTACTTATTAGAAACAGAAGGAAAATCAATGAGTGACTTTTTGACCTTTGGGACAAAAATTTGTTCAGTAGGTCAAACATGGACTTCTGTACAGCCATATTATGTAAAAAAAAAGAAAAAAAAAATTAAAAACTTTTGTAGACCTTTTAGGTACTTATTGGAAACAGAAGGAAAATCAATGAGTGACTTTTTGACCTTTGGGACAAAAATTTGTTCAGTAGGTCAAACATGGACTTCTGTACAGCCATAATATGTAAAAAAATAAATAAAAATAAAATAAAAATGTAAACCTTTTGTAGACCTTTTAGCTACTAGTTGGAACCAGAAGGAAAGTCAATGAGTGACTTTTTGACCTTTGGGACAAACATTTGTTCAGTAGGTCATATATGGACTTTGTACAGCCATACTATGTAAAAACAGAAAAAAAAAATAAAAAAAAATAAAATAAAAAAATTTAAACCTTTTTTAGACCTGTAAGCTACTTATTGGAATCAGAAGGGAAATCAATGAGTGACTTTTTGACCTTTGGAACAAACATTTCTTCAGTAGGTCAAATATGGACTTTGTACAGCCATAATATGTGAAAAAAATAAAAAATAAAAAATAATGTAAAACCTTTTGTAGACCTGTTAGCTACTTATTGGAACCAGAAGGAAAGTCAATGAGTGACTTTTTGACCTTTTGGACTTCTTGTAGAGCCATTGTGAAAAAAATTAAAAAATAAAAATAATGTAAAACCTTTTGTAGACCTTTTAGCTACTTATTGGAATCAGAAGGGAAATCAATGAGTGTCTTTTTGACCTCTGGGACAAAAGTATGTTCAGTAGGTCAAATATGGACTTCTGTACAGCCTTATTATGTAAAAAAAAAAACAAAAAAAAAAAACATATTAAACCGTTTGTAGACCTTTTAGCTACTAATTGGAACCAGAAGGAATGTCAATGAGTGACTTTTTGACCTTTGGGACAAACATTTGTTCAGTAGGTCAAATATGGACTTCTGTACAGCCATATTATGTAAAATAAATAAATAAAAATATATATAATTTAAACC
This sequence comes from Gobio gobio, assembly GCF_949357685.1. NCBI lineage: Eukaryota > Metazoa > Chordata > Actinopteri > Cypriniformes > Gobionidae > Gobio > Gobio gobio. The sequence goes on along the minus strand of NC_137115.1, from coordinate 22,510,979 downwards.
TTTTTTAGACCTGTAAGCTACTTATTGGAATCAGAAGGGAAATCAATCTTCTTGACCTCTGGGACAAAAGTTTGTTCAGTAGGTCAAATATGGACTTCTGTACAGCCATAATATGTAAAAAAAAAAAACAAATAAAAAAAAAAACATTGGAATCAGTAGGGAAATCAATGAGTGACTTTTTGAACTTTGGGACAAAAATTTGTTCAGTAGGTCAAACATGGACTTCTGTACAGCCATAATATGTGAAAAAAATTAAAAAATAAAAATAATGTAAAACCTTTTGTATACCTTTTAGCTACTAATTGGAACCAGAAGGGAAGTCAATGAGTGACTTTTTGACCTTTGGGACAAAAGTTTGTTCAGTAGGTCAGATATGGACTTCTGTACAGCCATAATATGTAAAAAAAAAAAAAAAAAAAAAAAATATATATATATATATATATATATATATATATATATATATATATATATATATATATATATATATATATATATATATATATATATATATATATTAAACCTTTTGTAGACCTTTTAGCTACTAATTGGAACCAGAAGGGAAGTCAATGAGTGACTTTTTGACCTTTGGGACAAAAATTTGCTCAGTAGGTCAAATATGGACTTTGTACAGCCATAATATGTTAAAAAAATATATTTAAAAAAATTAAAACCTTTTTTAGACGTTTTAGCTACTAATTGGAACCAGAAGGGAAGTCAATGAGTGACTTTTTGACCTTTGGGACAAAAATTTGTTCAGTAGGTCAAATATGGACTTTGTACAGCCATAATATGTTAAAACAAAAAATATAAAAAAAAATTAAACCTTTTGTAGACGTTTTAGCTACTAATTGGAACCAGAAGGGATGTCAATGAGTGACTTTCTGACCTTTGGAACAAAAATTTGTTCAGTAGGTCAAATATGGACTTTGTACAGCCATAATATGTTTAAAATAATAATAATAAAAAAAAACAATTAAAACCTTTTGTAGACGTTTTAGCTGCTAATTAGAACCAGAGGGGATGTCAATTAGTGACTTTCTGACCTTTGGAACAAAAATTTGTTCAGCAGGTCAAATATGGACTTTGTACAGCCATAATATGTGAAAAAAAATTAAAACCTTTTGTAGACCTTTTAGCTACTTATTGGAACCAGAAGGAAAGTCAATGAGTGACTTTTTGACCTTTGGGACAAAAATTTGTTCAGTAGGTCAAATATGGACTTCTTGTACAGCCATAATATGTATAAAAAAAACAAAAAAAACAACAAACAAAAAACATTTAAACCTTTTTTAGACCTGTAAGCTACTTATTGGAATCAGAAGGGAAATCAATGAGTGACTTTTTGACCTTTGGAACAAAAATTTCTTCAGTCGGTCAAATATGGACTTTGTACAGCCATAATATGTGAAAAAAATAAAAAAAATAAAAATAATGTAAAACCTTTTGTAGACCTTTTAGCTACTTATTGGAACAAGAAGGAAAGTCAATGAGTGACTTTTTGACCTTTGGGACAAAAATTTGTTCAGTAGGTCAAATATGGACTTTGTACAGCCATAATATGTTTAAAATAATAATAATAAAAAAAAAACAATTAAAACCTTTTGTAGACCTTTTAGGTACTTATTGGAACCAGAAGGAAAGTCAATGAGTGACTTTTTGACCTTTGGGACAAAAATTTGTTCAGTACATCAAATATGGACTTCTTGTACAGCCATAAAATGTAAAAAATAAATAAATAAATAAATAAATAAAAAACCTTTTTTAGACCTGTAAGCTACTTATTGGAATCAGAAGGGAAATCAATGAGTGTCTTTTTGACCTCTGGGACAAAAGTATGTTCAGTAGGTCAAATATGGACTTCTGTACAGCCATATTATGTAAAATAAATAAATAAATAAATAAAAATGTATATAATTTAAACCTTTTTTAGACCTGTAAGCTACTTATTGGAATCAGAAGGGAAATCAATGAGTGTCTTTTTGACCCCTGGGACAAAAGTATGTTCAGTAGGTCAAACATGGACTTCTGTACAGCCATAATATGTAAAAAAAAAAAAAAAAAAAAAAAAAAAAAAAAAAAAAAAAATATATATATATATATATATATATATATATATATATATATATATATATATATATATATATATATATATATATATATATATATATATATATATATATATATATATATATATATATATATATATATATATATATATATATATATATTAAACCTTTTGTAGAACTTTTAGCTACTAATTGGAACCAGAAGGGAAGTCAATGAGTGACTTTTTGACCTTTGGGACAAAAATTTGCTCAGTAGGTCAAATATGGACTTTGTACAGCCATAATATGTTAAAAAAATATATTTAAAAAAATTAAAACCTTTTTTAGACGTTTTAGCTACTAATTGGAACCAGAAGGGAAGTCAATGAGTGACTTTTTGACCTTTGGGACAAAAATTTGTTCAGTAGGTCAAATATGGACTTTGTACAGCCATAATATGTTAAAACAAAAAATATCAAAAAAAATTAAACCTTTTGTAGACGTTTTAGCTACTAATTGGAACCAGAAGGGATGTCAATGAGTGACTTTCTGACCTTTGGAACAAAAATTTGTTCAGTAGGTCAAATATGGACTTTGTACAGCCATAATATGTTTAAAAAAATAATAATAAAAAAAAACAATTAAAACCTTTTGTAGACGTTTTAGCTGCTAATTGGAACCAGAGGGGATGTCAATGAGTGACTTTCTGACCTTTGGAACAAAAATTTGTTCAGCAGGTCAAATATGGACTTTGTACAGCCATAATATGTGAAAAAAAATTAAAACCTTTTGTAGACCTTTTAGCTACTTATTGGAACCAGAAGGAAAGTCAATGAGTGACTTTTTGACCTTTGGGACAAAAATTTGTTCAGTAGGTCAAATATGGACTTCTTGTACAGCCATAATATGTATAAAAAAAACAAAAAAACAAAAAAACAAAAAAACAAAAAACATTTAAACCTTTTTTAGACCTGTAAGCTACTTATTGGAATCAGAAGGGAAATCAATGAGTGACTTTTTGACCTTTGGAACAAAAATTTCTTCAGTAGGTCAAATATGGACTTTGTACAGCCATAATATGTGAAAAAAATAAAAAAAATAAAAATAATGTAAAACCTTTCGTAGACCTTTTAGCTACTTATTGGAACAAGAAGGAAAGTCAATGAGTGACTTTTTGACCTTTGGGACAAAAATTTGTTCAGAAGGTCAAATTTGGACTTCTTGTAGAGCCATTATATGTGAAAAAAATTAAAAAATTAAAATAATGTAAAACCTTTTGTAGACCTTTTAGCTACTAATTGGAACCAGAAGGGAAGTCAATGAGTGACATTTTGACCTTTGGGACAAAAATTTGTTCAGTAGGTCAAATATGGACTTTGTACAGCCATAATATGTTTAAAATAATAATAATAAAAAAAAAACAATTAAAACCTTTTGTAGACCTTTTAGGTACTTATTGGAACCAGAAGGAAAGTCAATGAGTGACTTTTTGACCTTTGGGACAAAAATTTGTTCAGTACATCAAATATGGACTTCTTGTACAGCCATCAAATGTAAAAAATAAATAAATAAATAAATAAATAAAAAACCTTTTTTAGACCTGTAAGCTACTTGTTGGAATCAGAAGGGAAATCAATGAGTGTCTTTTTGACCTCTGGGACAAAAGTATGTTCAGTAGGTCAAATATGGACTTCTGTACAGCCATATTATGTAAAATAAATAAATAAATAAATAAAAATGTATATAATTTAAACCTTTTTTAGACCTGTAAGCTACTTATTGGAATCAGAAGGGAAATCAATGAGTGTCTTTTTGACCCCTGGGACAAAAGTATGTTCAGTAGGTCAAACATGGACTTCTGTACAGCCATAATATGTAAAAAAAAAAAAAAAAAAAAAAAAAATATATATATATATATATATATATATATATATATATATATATATATATATATATATATATATATATATATATATATATATATATATATATATATATATATATATATATATATATATATATATATATATATATATATATATTAAACCTTTTGTAGACCTTTTAGCTACTAATTGGAACCAGAAGGGAAGTCAATGAGTGACTTTTTGACCTTTGGGACAAAAATTTGTTCAGTAGGTCAAATATGGACTTCTTGTACAACCATAATATGTAAACAAAAAAAAACAAAAAAAAAACAAAAAAACATTGGAATCAGAAGGGAAATCAATGAGTGACTTTTTGACCTTTGGGACAAACATTTGTTCAGTAGGTCAAATATGGACTTCTGTACAGCCATATTATGTAAAATAAATAAATAAATAAATAAAAATATATATAATTTAAGCCTTTTTTAGACCTGTAAGCTACTTATTGTAATCAGAAGGGAAATCAATCTTTTTGACCTCTGGGACAGAAGTATGTTCAGTAGGTCAAATATGGACTTTGTACAGCCATAATATGTGAGAATAAAAAAAAAATTAAAAAAAATTAAAACCTTTTGTAGACGTTTTAGCTACTAATTGGAACCAGAGGGGATGTCAATGAGTGACTTTTTGACCTTTGGGACAACAATTTGTTCAGAAGGTCAATATGGACTTTGTACAGCCATAATATGTTTTTAAAAAAAACAAAAAAACAATTAAAACCTTTTGTAGACCTTTTAGGTACTTATTGGAACCAGTAGGAAAGTCAATGAGTGACTTTTTGACCTTTGGGACAACAATTTGTTCAGAAGGTCAAATTTGGACTTCTTGTAGAGCCATTATATGTGAAAAAAATTAAAAAATAAAAATAATGTAAAACCTTTTGTAGACCTTTTAGCTACTTATTGGAACCAGAAGGAAAGTCAATGAGTGACTTTTTGACCTTTGGGACAAAAATTTGTTCAGAAGGTCTAATTTGGACTTCTTGTAGAGCCATTATATGTGAAAAAAATTAAAAAATAAAAATAATGTAAAACCTTTTGTAGACCTTTTAGCTACTTATTGGAACCTGAAGGGAAATCAATGAGTGTCTTTTTGACCTCTGGGACAAAAGTATGTTCAATAGGTCAAATATGGACTTCTGTACAGCCTTATTATGTAAAAAAAAAAAAAAAAAAAAAAAAAAATATTAAACCATTTGTAGACCTTTTAGCTACTAATTGGAACCAGAAGGAATGTCAATGAGTGACTTTTTGACCTTTGGGACAAAAATTTGTTCAGTAGGTCAAATATGGACTTCTTGCACAGCCATAATATGTAAACAAAACAAAAAAAAAACAAAACAAAAAAAACATTGGAATAAGAAGGGAAATCAAGGAGTGACTTTTTGACCTTTGGGACAAACATTTGTTCAGTTGGTCAAACATGGACTTCTGTACAGCCATATTATGTAAAATAAATAAATAAATAAATAAATAAAAATATATATAATTTAAACCTTTTTTAGACCTGTAAGCTACTTATTGGAATCAGAAGGGAAATCAATCTTTTTGACCTCTGGGACAAAAGTATGTTCAGTAGGTCAAATATGGACTTCTGTACAGCCATAATATGTAAAAAAAAAAAAATATATATATATATATATATATATATATATATATATATATATATATATATATATATATATATATATATATATATATATATATATATATATATATATATATATATATATATATATATATATATATATATATATATATATATATATATATATATATATATATTAAACCTTTTGTAGAGCTTTTAGCTACTAATTTGAACCAGAAGGGAAGTCAATGAGTGACTTTTTGACCTTTGGGACAAAAATTTATTCAATAGGTCAAATATGGACTTTGTACAGCCATAATATGTAAAAAAAATAAAAATAAAAATTAAAAACTTTTGTAGACCTTTTAGGTACTTATTAGAAACAGAAGGAAAATCAATGAGTGACTTCTTGACCTTTGGGACAAAAATTTGTTCAGTAGGTCAAACATGGACTTCTGTACAGCCATAATATGTTAAAAAAAATATATTTAAAAAAATTAATACCTTTTGTAGACGTTTTAGCTACTAATTGGAATTAGAAGGGAAGTCAATGAGTGACTTTTTGACCTTTGGGACAAAAATTTGTTCAGTAGGTCAAATATGGACTTTGTACAGCCATAATATGTTAAAAAAAATATATAAAAAAATTTAAAACCTTTTGTAGACGTTTTAGCTACTAATTGGAACCAGAAGGGAAGTCAATGAGTGACTTTTTGACTTTTGGGACAAAAATTTGTTCAGTAGGTCAAATATGGACTTCTTGTAAAGCCATAATATGTAAAAAAAAAAAAAAAAATTATTAAACCTTTTTTAGACCTGTAAGCCTACTGATTGGAATCAGAAGGGAAATCAATGAGTGACTTTTTTTGACCTTTGGGACAAAAATATGTTCAGTAGGTCAAATATGGACTTCTGTACAGCCATATTCTGTAAAATAAATAAATATACATATATATATATATATTAAACCTTTTGTATACCTTTTAGCTACTAATTGGAACCAGAAGGGAAGTCAATGAGTGACTTTTTGACCTTTGGGACAAAAGTATGTTCAGTAGGTCAAATATGGACTTCTGTACAGCCATATTCTGTAAAATAAATAAATAAATAAAAATATATATAATTTAAACCTTTTTTAGACATGTAAGCTACTTATTGGAATCAGAAGGGAAATCAATGAGTGTCTTTTTGACCTCTGGGACAAAAGTATGTTCAGTAGGTCAAATATGGACTTCTTGTAAAGCCATAAAATGTAAAAAAAAAAAAAAAAACTTTTTTAGACCTGTAAGCTACTTATTGGAATCAGAAGGGAAATCAGAGAGTGACTTTTTGACCTTTGGGACAAAAATTTGTTCAGTAGGTCAAATATGGACTTCTTGTACAGCCATAATATGTAAAAAAAAAAAAAAAAAAATGTTAAACCTTTTTTAGACCTGTATGCTACTTATTGGAATCAGAAGGGAAATCAATGAGTGTCTTTTTGACCTCTGGGACAAAAGTATGTTCAGTAGGTCAAATATGGACTTCTGTACAGCCATATTCTGTAAAATAAATAAATAAATAAAAATATATATAATTTAAACCTTTTTTAGACATGTAAGCTACTTATTGGAATCAGAAGGGAAATCAATGAGTGTCTTTTTGACCTCTGGGACAAAAGTATGTTCAGTAGGTCAAATATGGACTTCTTGTACAGCCATAAAATGTAAAAAAAAAAAAAAAAACTTTTTTAGACCTGTAAGCTACTTATTGGAATCAGAAGGGAAATCAGAGAGTGACTTTTTGACCTTTGGGACAAAAATTTGTTCAGTAGGTCAAATATGGACTTCTTGTACAGCCATAATATGTAAAAAAAAAAAAAAAATGTTAAACCTTTTTTAGACCTGTATGCTACTTATTGGAATCAGAAGGGAAATCAATGAGTGTCTTTTTGACCTCTGGGACAAAAGTATGTTCAGTAGGTCAAATATGGACTTCTGTACAGCCATATTATGTAAAATAAATAAATAAATAAATAAAAATATATATAATTTAAACCTTTTTTAGACCTGTAAGCTACTTATTGGAATCAGAAGGGAAATCAATGAGTGTCTTTTTGACCCCTGGGACAAAAGTATGTTCAGTAGGTCAAATATGGACTTCTGTACAGCCATAATATGTATAAAAAAATTTTTAAAAAAAATATTAAAAACTTTTGTGACCTTTTAGCTACTAATTGGAACCAGAAGGGAAGTCAATGAGTGACTTTTTGACCTTTGGGACAAAAATTTGTTCAGTAGGTCAAATATGGACTTTGTACAGCCATAATATGTAAAAAAAAAAAAAAAAAACTTTTGTAGACCTTTTAGCTACTAATTGGAACCAGAAGGAAAGTCAATGAGTGACTTTTTGACCTTTGGGACAAACATTTGTTCAGTAGGTCAAATATGGACTTTGTACAGCCATAATATGTAAAAACAAAACAAAAACAAAAAAACAAAAAACAAAATAAACATTTAAACCTTTTTTAGACCTGTAAGCTACTTATTGGAATCAGAAGGGAAATCAATGAAATTTTTTTTTTTTAAAATTAAAAACTTTTGTAGACCTTTTAGGTACTTATTAGAAACAGAAGGAAAATCGTCTCGGTTACGTATGTAACCCTCGTTCCCTGAAGGAGGGAATGGAGACGTACGTCGGAACTGACCGACGAATTGGGATCTGTTTTCAGAGACCGACCTACTTCGAGTAATTAAAAACGAGCCAATAAACATTGGCATGCGATCACGCATTCCACGCACCGCCCCGCGTTGCGGGTATAAATAAGGAAGTGGAAGTGCCGCATACCGTTTTCAACTGAGGAGCCGAGATAAGTGGCTCGGGCCTTCAGCTGAAGCACAGCCCCTGGCGACGGGACGTACGTCTCCGTTCCCTCCTTCAGGGAACGAGGGTTACATACGTAACCGAGACGTTCCCTTTCAGTCGGTCACGTTCGACGTACGTCGGAACTGACCGACGAATTGGGATCCCTACCAACACGCCAGGAGGCTGGCCCTTCCAGCGTCCTGCCTGAGCTCGCTGGACCACTCCTATGTTAGAGTGGGAGTCAGGGCTCCGGGCAGGGAAGGACAGTCACTGCTGTTCCTGCAAGACCCACTCAGCGTGACTAGTGGATAACGCTGGGAAAGCGTGCCCGTCTCGGGAGATGGAACGCTGCGGACCACATCCTTCAATGGAAGGAGAGGTGGAATACACATAAGGACTAACCTAGCAGGGTAGTGCAACAAATGGCAGTCTCTGGAGTGGACCCAACCTGGTTCCAGGGGGGGGAGAACACAGCCAGAGACGACAGAGGAAGCTCTGTCGAGGGAAAGACACGGGGCTAACCGAGCAGGGTAGCAGATACCGTGGAGAATACACATATGGGGTAGCCGTGAGGGGACCGCAACATATGGAACCCAGCCTACACACACGTTCCACAAGCATACGGGTGCAGGCCTGGCGCCAGACGGCCGCAACGTCTGGCACCGCAGGGGTGACGGAGGAACTCACAGGGTTAGCCGAACTTCGGGGAACACGACTGGAGCAAAAATAGACGCACGTATCCGGCCCAGAGGGCGGGAGTGGCGTATGCAAGCCGACACTAGAACGGGCACTTAGCGCTGCTGGCCACTGGGGGCGAGAATGCGGGAAGATACCGGCTCTACACGGAGGCTATAAAATCTAGCGAACGTGTTAGGTGTCGCCCAGCCCGCAGCTCTACATATGTCTGTCAGCGAGGCGCCTTGAGCCAACGCCCAGGAAGAAGCAACACTCCTGGTTGAGTGTGCCCGCAACCCGAACGGGCAAGGTACGTCTTGGGACTGGTAGGCCAAGACAATGGCATCCACTATCCAGTGGGCCAACCTCTGCTTGGAGACAGCCTTTCCCTTCTGCTGGTCTCCGTAACAGAGCTGCTGTGAGGATCTGAAGCTCTGAGTCCGGTCAACGTAAGCGCGAAGAGCGCGGACGGGACACAACAAAGCTAGGGCTGGGTCTGCCTCCTCCGAAGGCAGCGCTTGCAGGTTCACCACCTGGTCCCGAAAGGGAGTGGTAGGAACCTTGGGCACGTATCCAGGCCGGGGTCTCAGGACAACGTGAGAGTTGGCCGGCCCGAATTCTAGGCACGATTCGTCGACCGAGAGTGCATGCAGGTCCCCTACCCTCTTGATTGAGGCCAATGCAATCAGGAGAACTGTCTTCATGGACAGGATTTTTATCTCAACAGACTGCAAAGGCTCAAATGGGGGGCCCTGAAGTGCTCTGAGCACCAGGGCTAAGTCCCAAGAGGGTATCGAGGTAGAACGAGGAGGATTTAGTCTCCTCGCACCTCTGAGGAACCTGACGATTAAGTCGTGCTTACCTAAGGATTTACCGTCTACTGCATCATGATACGCCGCTATTGCTGCGACGTACACTTTGAGGGTGGAGGGAGACAGCCTTCGATCCAACCCATCCTGCAGGAAGGAAAGCACAACGTTAATCGAACACTTTCGGGGGTCTTCCCGGCGGGAAGAGCACCACTCGACGAACAGGTTCCACTTCAGAGAGTAGAGGCGCCTCGTAGAGGGGGCTCTAGCTGAAGCGATGGTGTCTACCACTGCTTGTGGTAGGCCACCTAGAACCTCCGCGTCCCGTCCAGGGACCAGACATGGAGATTCCAGAGGTCTGGACGCGGGTGCCATAGAGTGCCCTGCCCCTGAGAAAGCAGGTCCTTCCTCAGGGGGATCGGCCAGGGAGGGGCTGTCGCGAGGAGTGTGAGTTCTGGGAACCAGGTCCGGTTGGGCCAGTAGGGCGCAACTAACAAGACCTGCTCCTCGTCCTCCCTGACCTTGCACAGTGTCTGTGCGAGAAGGCTCACTGGAGGGAACGCATACTTGCGTAGGTCCCGGGGCCAGCTGTGCGCCAGTGCATCTATGCCTAAGGTACCTCCGGTCAGGGAGTAGTACCACTGGCAATGGGTCGAGTCCGGAGAAGCGAACAGGTCTACCTGTGCAACTCCGAAGTGGTCCCATATCAGCTGGACGCTCCGGGGGTGGAGTCGCCATTCGCCCGGAGGTGTCGACTGGCGAGAGAGCTCGTCGGCTGTCTGGTTCAGCGCACCTGGGATGTGAATGGCACGAAGTGACCTCACAAACTTCTGACTCCACAGGAGGAGATGGCGGGCGAGCCGGAGCATGCAACGGGAGCGTAGACCACCCTGACGGTTGATGTACGCAACGGCCGCAGTGCTGTCCGAACGGACCAGTACGTGCTTGTCCCGAAGCGGTTTCTTGAACCGGGCCAGGGCAAGACGTACCGCCAGTAACTCTAGGCAATTGATATGCCAACGCAGTTGGGGCCCCGTCCACAGACCCGAAACTGCGTGCCCGTTGTACGTGGCCCCCCAGCCCGTGGATGAGGCATCCGTGAAGACCACAGCATGCCTCGACACCTGTTCTAAGGACACTCCGGCCCGGAGAAACGAGGGGTCTGACCACGGACTGAAGGTTTGGCGACAGTAAGGAGTAACTAGGACCCGGTACTGACCGCTCTGCCACGCCCATCTCGGGACTCGGTCGTGCAACCAGCGTTGAAGCGGTCTCATATGAAGCAATCCGAGCGGCGTTACCGCGGCTGCAGATGCCATATGCCCCAGGAGCCTCTGAAAGAATTTCAGTGGGACCGCTGTCCTGCCTTTGAACGTATTCAAGCAGTTCAACACTGACCGGACGCGCTCTGGAGTGAGGCGCGCTGTCCGGCTGACCGAATCCAGCTCCATACCGAGATAAGAGATCCTCTGCGCGGGGCAGAGTTTGCTCTTCTCTCGGTTGACCCGAAGTCCCAACAGGCTGAGGTGACTGAGCACCATGTCCCTGTGTTCGCACAACTGCTCCCGAGACTGGGCGAGTATGAGCCAGTCGTCGAGATAGTTGAGTAAGCGAACGCCGCGTTCTCTGAGCGGAACAATGGCTGCCTCGACGACCTTCGTGAAGACGCGAGGCGACAGGGACAGCCCGAAGGGCAAGACTTTGTACTGATATGCCCTCCCCTCGAACGCAAAGCGCAGGAACGGTCTGTGTCGAGGAAGGATAGAGACATGAAAGTACGCGTCCTTCAGGTCGATCGCTGCGAACCAATCTCGGGGACAGATGCATTGGAAAATGCGTTTCTGCGTTAACATTTTGAACGGAAGCTTGTGCAGGGCCCGATTCAGAATGCGCAGGTCCAAGATTGGCCTTAACCCACCCCCTTTCTTGGGTACAATGAAGTAGGGGCTGTAGAACCCCGACCTCATATCGGCAGGAGGAACCGGCTCGACCGCGCCCTTCGCCAGCAGGACATCGATCTCGGACCGCAAGACATGGGCATCGCTGCTCCGCACGGAGGTGAAGAGGATGCCCTTGTACTTGGGAGGCCGGCGTGCGAATTGAATCGCATAGCCGAGTCTGATGGTACGGATGAGCCAGCGAGACGGCCTGGGGAGACCTAGCCAGGCCCCCAGAGACCGAACTAGCGGGACCAACGGCACCACAGACGTACCCGGGGTGAGGCAGCGAGGTGGAGTATTCAGACCCGACTCGGGAGGCCCGGAGGCGGCCCGGAGTGTTGTCTGAATACTCCAGGTGGGGCAGAGAGTGGGTGAGAAGGCCCGGGGGCGTCCTCGGTGCCCACTCTGCTGCCCCCTGGCGAGGGGTGAGAGGGAAGGAAAGGAGTGGCAAGGCCCGGGGGCGTCGCGCACTGCCAACCTGTCCCTCTCGGGGCTCAGGGAGGGAAGAAACTGCTCTTTTATTGAGAATGTGGGTACCGCTGGACCCCGGAGGGCCAGCGGCAGGATGTTTCCGGTACCAGTCTTGACATTCTGTCAAGGGGTGCGGACACCACCTCCCCTGGAGCAGCTCCTCTTCTCCCTGGGCTCCCCGTGTCAGGGCCGCTTGCCCTTGCGCTTGCCTGCCGACTTCGCGGGCCCCGACACGGGTTGGGCGGCACCCTGACGGCCGGCACCCTGCTTCCCCGATGGTGGAGGCTGCTGCTTGGGTTTAGCAGGGGCGGAGGCGGCCGCAGGGGGACGCCCTCGGCGACGAGCAGGCGGAGGTGCAGCCGGCGACTGGGTGGAGGCAGCAGCAGGTCGCCGGGGCAGGATGTTCTTGATGGCCTCCGTCTGCTTCTGTGCCACCGAGAACTGCTGGGCGAAGCTCTCGATGGCGTCGCCGAAGAGGCCGGCCTGACAGACAGGGGCGTTGAGGAACCGCACTTTGTCGGTCTCACGCATATCTGCCAGGTTCAGCCAAAGGTGGCGTTCCTGGAGCACCAGAGTGGACATCGCCCGACCCAGGGTGCGTGCGGCAACTTTCGTCGCCCGGAGGGCGAGGTCCGTTGCGGTACGCAGTTCCTGCATAACCCCTGGGTCGGAACTACCCTCGTGCAATTCCTTGAGCGCCTTGGCCTGGTAGACCTGCAGGAGCGCCATGGCATGCAGAGAAGACGCGGCTTCTCCACAGGCTGTGTAGGTCTTGCCCGTTAGACTGGACGAGAACCTACACGCCCGGGAGGGGAGACGTGGATGCCCGCGCCAGTCGGAGCCGGTCTTAGGACACAGTTGCATCGCAACCGACCGTTCCACTGGAGGGACGTCCACGTAACCCTTAGCCGCGCCTCCATCGAGGGTAGTGAGGACGGAGGAACTCGCTGATCGTGCACGAGCGCTGTAGGGCGCCGTCCACGACTTCGTGAGCTCCTGATGCACTTCCGGAAAGAATGGTACTGGGGCGGGGCGCTGAGAACCAGCACGGGCCGTCCCGAGATACCAATCGTCCAACCGTGAGGGTTCGGGACACGGTGGAGGGTTCCACTCGAGCCCGACACTCGCGGCGGCCCGGGAAAGCATAGCCGTGAGCTCTGGATCAGACTCGGGCAACGGTGCCACACCCGAAGGGGGCAACGCAGCCGAATCCTCATCTCCAGAGTCCATTAGCTCGTCCCCCGATGCAGCTATCGATAACATGTCCTCAGCAGGAGCCCCGAAAGAAACGGGTGGCCCCCCATGGGAAGGACCACCGCGATCTTCCGGGAACTGCGCCGGCGCAGCGGAGGGGGGAGGGGCCCGAGCAGCCTGTTGACTGGGCGGGGTTGCCCTGACCGTCACCCTCAGATCTCCACCAAAGGTATCAGCCAAAGTAGCAGCCCTCTGCTTTGCAGCGGGAGGACCACTAGATCGGGGGATACGCAATGGGACTCCGCCCCTTTTGAGGTATTGGAGCCTAGACCGTAGCACTGCGATGGTCATGTTCGCGCAGTGCGAACATGACTCATCCACGAAAGCCGCCTCTGCGTGCTGAACGCCCAAACACGAGAGACAGCGATCGTGTCCGTCAACTGGGGACAGAAATCGACGGCATCCAGAAACACACGGTTTGAATGACATCTTGAAAAAGACGCAGGGTCAAACCGTGTTGCTCTTTTAGTGAGAGAAAAAACCGCTCCGACAGTGCCGAGGCACACAGGGGAAATGGCCGCGGCTCACAGCAGTTCAAAGGTGCAAGCCCGCTGTGAGCACTCAATGAGAAAACGCCCAGCGAGCTGTGGAAACAGCTGTTTGTTTTCTTCGGAGTCTCGCGACCACCGCTGCAAGGCACCGTCACACCGACACTGGACCGGAACAGGTAGGACTTTTCTTCTCTCCGCTCGTAAGATGAAAGATGAAAAAACTCTCCGTAGGAACACCAGAATACTGAATGCTCGGCTCCAAAGTTGAAAGCGGTATGCGGCACTTCCACTTCCTTATTTATACCCGCAACGCGGGGCGGTGCGTGGAATGCGTGATCGCATGCCAATGTTTATTGGCTCGTTTTTAATTACTCGAAGTAGGTCGGTCTCTGAAAACAGATCCCAATTCGTCGGTCAGTTCCGACGTACGTCGAACGTGACCGACTGAAAGGGAACAATGAGTGACTTTTTGACCTTTGGGACAAAAATTTGTTCAGTAGGTCAAAAATGGACTTCTGTACAGCCATAATATGTAAAAAAAAAAAAAAAAAAAAAAAAAAATTAAAAACTTTTGTAGACCTTTTAGGTACTTATTAGAAACAGAAGGAAAATCAATGAGTGACTTTTTGACCTTTGGGACAAAAATTTGTTCAGTAGGTCAAAAATGGACTTCTGTACAGCCATAATATGTAAAAAAAAAAAAAAAAAAAAAAAAAATTTAAAACTTTTGTAGACCTTTTAGGTACTTATTAGAAACAGAAGGAAAATCAATGAGTGACTTTTTGACCTTTGGGACAAACATTTGTTCAGTAGGTCAAATATGGACTTTGTACAGCTATAATATGTAAAAACAAAACAAAAACAAAAAAACAAAAAACAAAAAAAACATTTAAACCTTTTTTAGACCTGTAAGCTACTTATTGGAATCAGAAGGGAAATCAATGAGTGACTTTTTGACCTTTGGAACAAAAATGTCTTCAGTAGGTCAAATATGGACTTTGTAAAGACATAATATGTGAAAAAAATAAAAAAATAAAAATAATGTAAAACCTTTTGTAGACCTTTTAGCTACTTATTGGAATCAGAAGGGAAATCAATGAGTGTCTTTTTGACCTCTGGGACAAAAGTATGTTCAGTAGGTCATATATGGACTTCTGTACAGCCATATTATGTAAAATAAATAAATAAATAAAAATATATATAATTTAAACCTTTTTTAGACCTGTAAGCTACTTATTGGAATCAGAAGGGAAATCAATGAGTGTCTTTTTGACCTCTGGGACAAAAGTATGTTCAGTAGGTCAAATATGGACTTCTGTACAGCCATAATATGTAAAAAAAAAAAAAAAAAAAAAAAAAAAAAAAAAAATATATATATATATATATATATATATATATATATATATATATATATATATATATATATATATATATATATATATATATATATATATATATATATATATATATATATATATATATATATATATATATATATATATATATATATATATATATATATATATATATATATATATATATATATATATATATATATATATATATATATATATATATATATTAAACCTTTTGTAGACCTTTTAGCTACTAATTGGAACCAGAAGGGAAGTCAATGAGTGACTTTTTGACCTTTGGGACAAAAATTTATTCAATAGGTCAAATATGGACTTTGTACAGCCATAATATGTAAAAAAAATAAAAATTAAAATTAAAAACTTTTGTAGACCTTTTAGGTACTTATTAGAAACAGAAGGAAAATCAATGAGTGACTTCTTGACCTTTGGGACAAAAATTTGTTCAGTAGGTCAAACATGGACTTCTGTACAGCCATAATATGTTAAAAAAAAATATATTTAAAAAAATTAATACCTTTTGTAGACGTTTTAGCTACTAATTGGAATTAGAAGGGAAGTCAATGAGTGACTTTTTGACCTTTGGGACAAAAATTTGTTCAGTAGGTCAAATATGGACTTTGTACAGCCATAATATGTTAAAAAAAATATATAAAAAAATTTAAAACCTTTTGTAGACGTTTTAGCTACTAATTGGAACCAGAAGGGAAGTCAATGAGTGACTTTTTGACTTTTGGGACAAAAATTTGTTCAGTAGGTCAAATATGGACTTCTTGTACAGCCATAATATGTAAAAAAAATAAATAATAATTATTAAACCTTTTTTAGACCTGTAAGCCTACTGATTGGAATCAGAAGGGAAATCAATGAGTGACTTTTTTTGACCTTTGGGACAAAAATATGTTCAGTAGGTCAAATATGGACTTCTGTACAGCCATAATATGTAAAAAAAAAAAAAAAAAAAAAAAAATATATATATATATATATATATATATATATATATATATATATATATATATATATATATATATATATATATATATATATATATATATATATATATATATATATATATATATATATATATATATATATATATATATATATATATATATATATATATATATATATATTTATTAAACCTTTTGTAGACCTTTTAGCTAGTAATTGGAACCAGAAGGGAAGTCAATGAGTGACTTTTTGACCTCTGGGACAAAAGTATGTTCAGTAGGTCAAATATGGACTTCTGTACAGCCATATTCTGTAAAATAAATAAATAAATAAAAATATATATAATTTAAACCTTTTTTAGACATGTAAGCTACTTATTGGAATCAGAAGGGAAATCAATGAGTGTCTTTTTGACCTCTGGGACAAAAGTATGTTCAGTAGGTCAAATATGGACTTCTTGTAAAGCCATAAAATGTAAAAAAAAAAAAAAAACTTTTTTAGACCTGTAAGCTACTTATTGGAATCAGAAGGGAAATCAGAGAGTGACTTTTTGACCTTTGGGACAAAAAATTGTTCAGTAGGTCAAATATGGACTTCTTGTACAGCCATAATATGTAAAAAAAAAAAAAAATGTTAAACCTTTTTTAGACCTGTATGCTACTTATTGGAATCAGAAGGGAAATCAATGAGTGTCTTTTTGACCTCTGGGACAAAAGTATGTTCAGTAGGTCAAATATGGACTTCTGTACAGCCATATTCTGTAAAATAAATAAATAAATAAAAATATATATAATTTAAACCTTTTTTAGACATGTAAGCTACTTATTGGAATCAGAAGGGAAATCAATGAGTGTCTTTTTGACCTCTGGGACAAAAGTATGTTCAGTAGGTCAAATATGGACTTCTTGTACAGCCATAAAATGTAAAAAAAAAAAAAAAAAAACTTTTTTAGACCTGTAAGCTACTTATTGGAATCAGAAGGGAAATCAGAGAGTGACTTTTTGACCTTTGGGACAAAAATTTGTTCAGTAGGTCAAATATGGACTTCTTGTACAGCCATAATATGTAAAAAAAAAAAAAAAATGTTAAACCTTTTTTAGACCTGTATGCTACTTATTGGAATCAGAAGGGAAATCAATGAGTGTCTTTTTGACCTCTGGGACAAAAGTATGTTCAGTAGGTCAAATATGGACTTCTGTACAGCCATATTATGTAAAATAAATAAATAAATAAATAAAAATATATATAATTTAAACCTTTTTTAGACCTGTAAGCTACTTATTGGAATCAGAAGGGAAATCAATGAGTGTCTTTTTGACCCCTGGGACAAAAGTATGTTCAGTAGGTCAAATATGGACTTCTGTACAGCCATAATATGTATAAAAAAAATTAAAAAAAAATATTAAAAACTTTTGTGACCTTTTAGCTACTAATTGGAACCAGAAGGGAAGTCAATGAGTGACTTTTTGACCTTTGGGACAAACATTTGTTCAGTAGGTCAAATATGGACTTTGTACAGCCATAATATGTAAAAAAAAAAAAAAAAAACTTTTGTAGACCTTTTAGCTACTAATTGGAACCAGAAGGAAAGTCAATGAGTGACTTTTTGACCTTTGGGACAAACATTTGTTCAGTAGGTCAAATATGGACTTTGTACAGCCATAATATGTAAAAACAAAACAAAAACAAAAAAAACAAAAAACAAAATAAACATTTAAACCTTTTTTAGACCTGTAAGCTACTTATTGGAATCAGAAGGGAAATCAATGAAATTTTTTTTTTTTTAAATTAAAAACTTTTGTAGACCTTTTAGGTACTTATTAGAAACAGAAGGAAAATCAATGAGTGACTTTTTGACCTTTGGGACAAAAATTTGTTCAGTAGGTCAAAAATGGACTTCTGTACAGCCATAATATGTAAAAAAAAAAAAAAAAAAAAAAATTAAAAACTTTTGTAGACCTTTTAGGTACTTATTAGAAACAGAAGGGAAGTCAATGATTGACTTTTTGACCTTTGGGACAAAAATGTGTTCAATAGGTCAAATATGGACTTTGTACAGCCATAATATGTAAAAAAAAATTAAAAAAATTTTTAAAACTTTTGTAGACCTTTTAGGTACTTATTAGAAACAGAAGGAAAATCAATGAGTGACTTTTTGACCTTTGGGACAAACATTTGTTCAGTAGGTCAAATATGGACTTTGTACAGCCATAATATGTTAAAAAAAATATATTTAAAAAAATTAATACCTTTTGTAGACGTTTTAGCTACTAATTGGAATTAGAAGGGAAGTCAATGAGTGACTTTTTGACCTTTGGGACAAAAATTTGTTCAGTAGGTCAAATATGGACTTTGTACAGCCATAATATGTTAAAAAAAATATATAAAAAAATTTAAAACCTTTTGTAGACGTTTTAGCTACTAATTGGAACCAGAAGGGAAGTCAATGAGTGACTTTTTGACTTTTGGGACAAAAATTTGTTCAGTAGGTCAAATATGGACTTCTTGTACAGCCATAATATGTAAAAAAAAAAAATAATAATTATTAAACCTTTTTTAGACCTGTAAGCCTACTGATTGGAATCAGAAGGGAAATCAATGAGTGACTTTTTTTGACCTTTGGGACAAAAATATGTTCAGTAGGTCAAATATGGACTTCTGTACAGCCATAATATGTAAAAAAAAAAAAAAAAAAAAAAATATATATATATATATATATATATATATATATATATATATATATATATATATATATATATATATATATATATATATATATATATATATATATATATATATATATATATATATATATATATATATATATATATATATATATATATATATATATTAAACCTTTTGTAGACCTTTTAGCTACTAATTGGAACCAGAAGGGAAGTCAATGAGTGACTTTTTGACCTTTGGGACAAAAATTTATTCAATAGGTCAAATATGGACTTTGTACAGCCATAATATGTAAAAAAAAAAAAAAAAAAAAATTAAAAACTTTTGTAGACCTTTTAGGTACTTATTAGAAACAGAAGGAAAATCAATGAGTGACTTCTTGACCTTTGGGACAAAAATTTGTTCAGTAGGTCAAACATGGACTTCTGTACAGCCATAATATGTTAAAAAAAATATATTTAAAAAAATTAATACCTTTTGTAGACGTTTTAGCTACTAATTGGAACCAGAAGGGAAGTCAATGAGTGACTTTTTGACTTTTGGGACAAAAATTTGTTCAGTAGGTCAAATATGGACTTCTTGTACAGCCATAATATGTAAAAAAAAAAATAATAATTATTAAACCTTTTTTAGACCTGTAAGCCTACTGATTGGAATCAGAGGGAAATCAATGAGTGACTTTTTTTGACCTTTGGGACAAACATTTGTTCAGTAGGTCAAATATGGACTTTGTACAGCCATAATATGTAAAAACAAAACAAAAACAAAAAAACAAAAAACAAAATAAACATTTAAACCTTTTTTAGACCTGTAAGCTACTTATTGGAATCAGAAGGGAAATCAATGAAATTTTTTTTTTTTTAAATTAAAAACTTTTGTAGACCTTTTAGGTACTTATTAGAAACAGAAGGAAAATCAATGAGTGACTTTTTGACCTTTGGGACAAAAATTTGTTCAGTAGGTCAAAAATGGACTTCTGTACAGCCATAATATGTAAAAAAAAAAAAAAAAAAAAAAAATTAAAAACTTTTGTAGACCTTTTAGGTACTTATTAGAAACAGAAGGGAAGTCAATGATTGACTTTTTGACCTTTGGGACAAAAATGTGTTCAATAGGTCAAATATGGACTTTGTACAGCCATAATATGTAAAAAAAAATTAAAAAAATTTTTAAAACTTTTGTAGACCTTTTAGGTACTTATTAGAAACAGAAGGAAAATCAATGAGTGACTTTTTGACCTTTGGGACAAACATTTGTTCAGTAGGTCAAATATGGACTTTGTACAGCTATAATATGTAAAAAAAAAAAAAAAAAAAAAAAAAAAACATTTAAACCTTTTTTAGACCTGTAAGCTACTTATTGGAATCAGAAGGGAAATCAATGAGTGACTTTTTGACCTTTGGAACAAAAATTTCTTCAGTAGGTCAAATATGGACTTTGTAAAGACATAATATGTGAAAAAAATTAAAAAAAATAAAAATATTGTAAAACCTTTTGTAGACCTTTTAGCTACTTATTGGAATCAGAAGGGAAATCAATGAGTGTCTTTTTGACCTCTGGGACAAAAGTATGTTCAGTAGGTCATATATGGACTTCTGTACAGCCATATTATGTAAAATAAATAAATAAATAAAAATATATATAATTTAAACCTTTTTTAGACCTGTAAGCTACTTATTGGAATCAGAAGGGAAATCAATGAGTGTCTTTTTGACCTCTGGGACAAAAGTATGTTCAGTAGGTCAAATATGGACTTCTGTACAGCCATAATATGTAAAAAAAAAAAAAGAAAAAATTTAAAACTTTTGTAGACCTTTTAGGTACTTATTAGAAACAGAAGGAAAATCAATGAGTGACTTTTTGACTTTTGGGACAAAAATTTGTTCAGTAGGTCAAACATGGACTTCTGTACAGCCATAATGTGTAAAAAAAAAAAAAAAAAAAAAAAAAAAAAAAAAAAAAAAATATATATATATATATATATATATA
The DNA here is from genome assembly GCF_949357685.1 of Gobio gobio. Lineage (NCBI taxonomy): Eukaryota > Metazoa > Chordata > Actinopteri > Cypriniformes > Gobionidae > Gobio > Gobio gobio. The sequence goes on along the minus strand of NC_137115.1, from coordinate 22,489,940 downwards.
TATATATATATATATTAAACCTTTTGTAGACCTTTTAGCTACTAATTGGAACCAGAAGGGAAGTCAATGAGTGACTTTTTGACCTTTGGGACAAAAATGTATTCAATAGGTCAAATATGGACTTTGTACAGCCATAATATGTAAAAAAAATAAAAATAAAAATTAAAAACTTTTGTAGACCTTTTAGGTACTTATTAGAAACAGAAGGAAAATCAATGAGTGACTTCTTGACCTTTGGGACAAAAATTTGTTCAGTAGGTCAAACATGGACTTCTGTACAGCCATAATATGTTAAAAAAAATATATTTAAAAAAATTAATACCTTTTGTAGACGTTTTAGCTACTAATTGGAATTAGAAGGGAAGTCAATGAGTGACTTTTTGACCTTTGGGACAAAAATTTGTTCAGTAGGTCAAATATGGACTTTGTACAGCCATAATATGTTAAAAAAAATATATAAAAAAATTTAAAACCTTTTGTAGACGTTTTAGCTACTAATTGGAACCAGAAGGGAAGTCAATGAGTGACTTTTTGACTTTTGGGACAAAAATTTGTTCAGTAGGTCAAATATGGACTTCTTGTACAGCCATAATATGTAAAAAAAAAAAATAATAATTATTAAACCTTTTTTAGACCTGTAAGCCTACTGATTGGAATCAGAAGGGAAATCAATGAGTGACTTTTTTTGACCTTTGGGACAAAAATATGTTCAGTAGGTCAAATATGGACTTCTGTACAGCCATAATATGTAAAAAAAAAAAAAAAAAAAAAATATATATATATATATATATATATATATATATATATATATATATATATATATATATATATATATATATATATATATATATATATATATATATATATATATATATATATATATATATATATATATATATATATATATATATATATATATATATTAAACCTTTTGTAGACCTTTTAGCTACTAATTGGAACCAGAAGGGAAGTCAATGAGTGACTTTTTGACCTTTGGGACAAAAATTTATTCAATAGGTCAAATATGGACTTTGTACAGCCATAATATGTAAAAAAAAAAAAAAAAAAAAATTAAAAACTTTTGTAGACCTTTTAGGTACTTATTAGAAACAGAAGGAAAATCAATGAGTGACTTCTTGACCTTTGGGACAAAAATTTGTTCAGTAGGTCAAACATGGACTTCTGTACAGCCATAATATGTTAAAAAAAATATATTTAAAAAAATTAATACCTTTTGTAGACGTTTTAGCTACTAATTGGAACCAGAAGGGAAGTCAATGAGTGACTTTTTGACTTTTGGGACAAAAATTTGTTCAGTAGGTCAAATATGGACTTCTTGTACAGCCATAATATGTAAAAAAAAAAATAATAATTATTAAACCTTTTTTAGACCTGTAAGCCTACTGATTGGAATCAGAGGGAAATCAATGAGTGACTTTTTTTGACCTTTGGGACAAAAATATGTTCAGTAGGTCAAATATGGACTTCTGTACAGCCATAATATGTAAAAAAAAAAAAAAAAAAAAAAATTATATATATATATATATATATATATATATATATATATATATATATATATATATATATATATATATATATATATATATATATATATATATATATATATATATATATATATATATATATATATATATATATATATATATATATATATATATATATATATATATATATATATATATATATATATATATATATATAAACCTTTTGTATACCTTTTAGCTACTAATTGGAACCAGAAGGGAAATCAATGAGTGACTTTTTGACCTTTGGGACAAAAGTATGTTCAGTAGATCAAATATGGACTTCTGTACAGCCATAATATGTAAAAAAAAAAAAAAAAAAATATATATATATATATATATATATATATATATATATATATATATATATATATATATATATATATATATATATATATATTTATTAAACCTTTTGTTGACCTTTTAGCTACTAATTGGAACCAGAAGGGAAGTCAATGAGTGACTTTTTAACCTTTGGGACAAAAGTATGTTCAGTAGGTCAAATATGGACTTCTGTACAGCCATATTCTGTAAAATAAATAAATAAATAAAAATATATATAATTTAAACCTTTTTTAGACATGTAAGCTACTTATTGGAATCAGAAGGGAAATCAATGAGTGTCTTTTTGACCTCTGGGACAAAAGTATGTTCAGTAGGTCAAATATGGACTTCTTGTAAAGCCATAAAATGTAAAAAAACTTTTTTAGACCTGTAAGCTACTTATTGGAATCAGAAGGGAAATCAGAGAGTGACTTTTTGACCTTTGGGACAAAAATTTGTTCAGTAGGTCAAATATGGACTTCTTGTACAGCCATAATATGTAAAAAAAAAAAAAAATGTTAAACCTTTTTTAGACCTGTATGCTACTTATTGGAATCAGAAGGGAAATCAATGAATGTCTTTTTGACCTCTGGGACAAAAGTATGTTCAGTAGGTCAAATATGGACTTCTGTACAGCCATATTCTGTAAAAATAAATAAATAAATAAAAATATATATAATTTAAACCTTTTTTAGACATGTAAGCTACTTATTGGAATCAGAAGGGAAATCAATGAGTGTCTTTTTGACCTCTGGGACAAAAGTATGTTCAGTAGGTCAAATATGGACTTCTTGTACAGCCATAAAATGTAAAAAAAAAAAAAAAAACTTTTTTAGACCTGTAAGCTACTTATTGGAATCAGAAGGGAAATCAGAGAGTGACTTTTTGACCTTTGGGACAAAAATTTGTTCAGTAGGTCAAATATGGACTTCTTGTACAGCCATAATATGTAAAAAAAAAAAAAAAAAAAATGTTAAACCTTTTTTAGACCTGTATGCTACTTATTGGAATCAGAAGGGAAATCAATGAGTGTCTTTTTGACCTCTGGGACAAAAGTATGTTCAGTAGGTCAAATATGGACTTCTGTACAGCCATATTATGTAAAATAAATAAATAAATAAATAAAAATATATATAATTTAAACCTTTTTTAGACCTGTAAGCTACTTATTGGAATCAGAAGGGAAATCAATGAGTGTCTTTTTGACCCCTGGGACAAAAGTATGTTCAGTAGGTCAAATATGGACTTCTGTACAGCCATAATATGTATTAAAAAAAATTAAAAAAAAATATTAAAAACTTTTGTGACCTTTTAGCTACTAATTGGAACCAGAAGGGAAGTCAATGAGTGACATTTTGACCTTTGGGACAAAAATTTATTCAATAGGTCAAATATGGACTTTGTACAGCCATAATATGTAAAAAAAATAAAAATTAAAATTAAAAACTTTTGTAGACCTTTTAGGTACTTATTAGAAACAGAAGGAAAATCAATGAGTGACTTCTTGACCTTTGGGACAAAAATTTGTTCAGTAGGTCAAACATGGACTTCTGTACAGCCATAATATGTTAAAAAAAATATATTTAAAAAAATTAATACCTTTTGTAGACGTTTTAGCTACTAATTGGAATTAGAAGGGAAGTCAATGAGTGACTTTTTGACCTTTGGGACAAAAATTTGTTCAGTAGGTCAAATATGGACTTTGTACAGCCATAATATGTAAACAAAAAAAAACAAAAAAAAAAACAAAAAAACATTGGAATCAGAAGGGAAATCAATGAGTGACTTTTTGACCTTTGGGACAAACATTTGTTCAGTAGGTCAAATATGGACTTCTGTACAGCCATATTATGTAAAATAAATAAATAAATAAATAAAAATATATATAATTTAAGCCTTTTTTAGACCTGTAAGCTACTTATTGGAATCAGAAGGGAAATCAATCTTTTTGACCTCTGGGACAGAAGTATGTTCAGTAGGTCAAATATGGACTTTGTACAGCCATAATATGTGAGAATAAAAAAAAAATTAAAAAAAATTAAAACCTTTTGTAGACGTTTTAGCTACTAATTGGAACCAGAGGGGATGTCAATGAGTGACTTTTTGAACTTTGGGACAAAAAATTGTTCAGTAGGTCAATATGGACTTTGTACAGCCATAATATGTTTTTAAAAAAAACAAAAAAACAATTAAAACCTTTTGTAGACCTTTTAGGTACTTATTGGAACCAGAAGGAAAGTCAATGAGTGACTTTTTGACCTTTGGGACAACAATTTGTTCAGAAGGTCAAATTTGGACTTCTTGTAGAGCCATTATATGTGAAAAAAATTAAAAAATAAAAATAATGTAAAACCTTTTGTAGACCTTTTAGCTACTTATTGGAACCAGAAGGAAAGTCAATGAGTGACTTTTTGACCTTTGGGACAAAAATTTGTTCAGAAGGTCAAATTTGGACTTCTTGTAGAGCCATTATATGTGAAAAAAATTAAAAAATAAAAATAATGTAAAACCTTTTGTAGACCTTTTAGCTACTTATTGGAACCTGAAGGGAAATCAATGAGTGTCTTTTTGACCTCTGGGACAAAAGTATGTTCAATAGGTCAAATATGGACTTCTGTACAGCCTTATTATGTAAAAAAAAAAAAAAAAAGAAAAAATATTAAACCATTTGTAGACCTTTTAGCTACTAATTGGAACCAGAAGGAATGTCAATGAGTGACTTTTTGACCTTTGGGACAAAAATTTGTTCAGTAGGTCAAATATGGACTTCTTGCACAGCCATAATATGTAAACAAAACAAAACAAAAACAAAACAAAAAAAACATTGGAATAAGAAGGGAAATCAAGGAGTGACTTTTTGACCTTTGGGACAAACATTTGTTCAGTTGGTCAAACATGGACTTCTGTACAGCCATATTATGTAAAATAAATAAATAAATAAATAAAAATATATATAATTTAAACCTTTTTTAGACCTGTAAGCTACTTATTGGAATCAGAAGGGAAATCAATCTTTTTGACCTCTGGGACAAAAGTATGTTCAGTAGGTCAAATATGGACTTCTGTACAGCCATAATATGTAAAAAAAAAAAAAAAAAAAAAAAAAATATATATATATATATATATATATATATATATATATATATATATATATATATATATATATATATATATATATATATATATATATATATATATTAAACCTTTTGTAGAGCTTTTAGCTACTAATTGGAACCAGAAGGGAAGTCAATGAGTGACTTTTTGACCTTTGGGACAAAAATTTATTCAATAGGTCAAATATGGACTTTGTACAGCCATAATATGTAAAAAAAATAAAAATAAAAATTAAAAACTTTTGTAGACCTTTTAGGTACTTATTAGAAACAGAAGGAAAATCAATGAGTGACTTCTTGACCTTTGGGACAAAAATTTGTTCAGTAGGTCAAACATGGACTTCTGTACAGCCATAATATGTTAAAAAAAATATATTTAAAAAAATTAATACCTTTTGTAGACGTTTTAGCTACTAATTGGAATTAGAAGGGAAGTCAATGAGTGACTTTTTGACCTTTGGGACAAAAATTTGTTCAGTAGGTCAAATATGGACTTTGTACAGCCATAATATGTTAAAAAAAATATATAAAAAAATTTAAAACCTTTTGTAGACGTTTTAGCTACTAATTGGAACCAGAAGGGAAGTCAATGAGTGACTTTTTGACTTTTGGGACAAAAATTTGTTCAGTAGGTCAAATATGGACTTCTTGTACAGCCATAATATGTAAAAAAAAAAAAAAAAATTATTAAACCTTTTTTAGACCTGTAAGCCTACTGATTGGAATCAGAAGGGAAATCAATGAGTGACTTTTTTTGACCTTTGGGACAAAAATATGTTCAGTAGGTCAAATATGGACTTCTGTACAGCCATAATATGTAAAAAAAAAAAAAAAAAAAAAAAAAAATATACATATATATATATATATTAAACCTTTTGTATACCTTTTAGCTACTAATTGGAACCAGAAGGGAAGTCAATGAGTGACTTTTTGACCTTTGGGACAAAAGTATGTTCAGTAGGTCAAATATGGACTTCTGTACAGCCATATTCTGTAAAATAAATAAATAAATAAAAATATATATAATTTAAACCTTTTTTAGACATGTAAGCTACTTATTGGAATCAGAAGGGAAATCAATGAGTGTCTTTTTGACCTCTGGGACAAAAGTATGTTCAGTAGGTCAAATATGGACTTCTTGTAAAGCCATAAAATGTAAAAAAAAAAAAAAAAACTTTTTTAGACCTGTAAGCTACTTATTGGAATCAGAAGGGAAATCAGAGAGTGACTTTTTGACCTTTGGGACAAAAATTTGTTCAGTAGGTCAAATATGGACTTCTTGTACAGCCATAATATGTAAAAAAAAAAAAAAAAATGTTAAACCTTTTTTAGACCTGTATGCTACTTATTGGAATCAGAAGGGAAATCAATGAGTGTCTTTTTGACCTCTGGGACAAAAGTATGTTCAGTAGGTCAAATATGGACTTCTGTACAGCCATATTCTGTAAAATAAATAAATAAATAAAAATATATATATAATTTAAACCTTTTTTAGACATGTAAGCTACTTATTGGAATCAGAAGGGAAATCAATGAGTGTCTTTTTGACCTCTGGGACAAAAGTATGTTCAGTAGGTCAAATATGGACTTCTTGTACAGCCATAAAATGTAAAAAAAAAAAAAAAAACTTTTTTAGACCTGTAAGCTACTTATTGGAATCAGAAGGGAAATCAGAGAGTGACTTTTTGACCTTTGGGACAAAAATTTGTTCAGTAGGTCAAATATGGACTTCTGTACAGCCATATTATGTAAAATAAATAAATAAATAAAAATATATATAATTTAAACCTTTTTTAGACCTGTAAGCTACTTATTGGAATCAGAAGGGAAATCAATGAGTGTCTTTTTGACCCCTGGGACAAACGTATGTTCAGTAGGTCAAATATGGACTTCTGTACAGCCATAATATGTATAAAAAATTTTTTAAAAAAAATATTAAAAACTTTTGTGACCTTTTAGCTACTAATTGGAACCAGAAGGGAAGTCAATGAGTGACTTTTTGACCTTTGGGACAAAAATTTGTTCAGTAGGTCAAATATGGACTTTGTACAGCCATAATATGTAAAAAAAAAAAAAAAAACTTTTGTAGACCTTTTAGCTACTAATTGGAACCAGAAGGAAAGTCAATGAGTGACTTTTTGACCTTTGGGACAAACATTTGTTCAGTAGGTCAAATATGGACTTTGTACAGCCATAATATGTAAAAACAAAACAAAAACAAAAAAACAAAAAACAAAATAAACATTTAAACCTTTTTTAGACCTGTAAGCTACTTATTGGAATCAGAAGGGAAATCAATGAAATTTTTTTTTTTAAAAAATTAAAAACTTTTGTAGACCTTTTAGGTACTTATTAGAAACAGAAGGAAAATCGTCTCGGTTACGTATGTAACCCTCGTTCCCTGAAGGAGGGAATGGAGACGTACGTCGGAACTGACCGACGAATTGGGATCTGTTTTCAGAGACCGACCTACTTCGAGTAATTAAAAACGAGCCAATAAACATTGGCATGCGATCACGCATTCCACGCACCGCCCCGCGTTGCGGGTATAAATAAGGAAGTGGAAGTGCCGCATACCGTTTTCAACTGAGGAGCCGAGATAAGTGGCTCGGGCCTTAAGCTGAAGCACAGCCCCTGGCGACGGGACGTACGTCTCCGTTCCCTCCTTCAGGGAACGAGGGTTACATACGTAACCGAGACGTTCCCTTTCAGTCGGTCACGTTCGACGTACGTCGGAACTGACCGACGAATTGGGATCCCTACCAACACGCCAGGAGGCTGGCCCTTCCAGCGTCCTGCCTGAGCTCGCTGGACCACTCCTATGTTAGAGTGGGAGTCAGGGCTCCGGGCAGGGAAGGACAGTCACTGCTGTTCCTGCAAGACCCACTCAGCGTGACTATTGGATAACGCTGGGAAAGCGTGCCCGTCTCGGGAGATGGAACGCTGCGGACCACATCCTTCAATGGAAGGAGAGGTGGAATACACATAAGGACTAACCTAGCAGGGTAGTGCAACAAATGGCAGTCTCTGGAGTGGACCCAACCTGGTTCCAGGGGGGGGAGAACACAGCCAGAGACGACAGAGGAAGCTCTGTCGAGGGAAAGACACGGGGCTAACCGAGCAGGGTAGCAGATACCGTGGAGAATACACATATGGGGTAGCCGTGAGGGGACCGCAACATATGGAACCCAGCCTACACACACGTTCCACAAGCATACGGGTGCAGGCCTGGCGCCAGACGGCCGCAACGTCTGGCACCGCAGGGGTGACGGAGGAACTCACAGGGTTAGCCGAACTTCGGGGAACACGACTGGAGCAAAAATAGACGCACGTATCCGGCCCAGAGGGCGGGAGTGGCGTATGCAAGCCGACACTAGAACGGGCACTTAGCGCTGCTGGCCACTGGGGGCGAGAATGCGGGAAGATACCGGCTCTACACGGAGGCTATAAAATCTAGCGAACGTGTTAGGTGTCGCCCAGCCCGCAGCTCTACATATGTCTGTCAGCGAGGCGCCTTGAGCCAACGCCCAGGAAGAAGCAACACTCCTGGTTGAGTGTGCCCGCAACCCGAACGGGCAAGGTACGTCTTGGGACTGGTAGGCCAAGACAATGGCATCCACTATCCAGTGGGCCAACCTCTGCTTGGAGACAGCCTTTCCCTTCTGCTGGTCTCCGTAACAGAGCTGCTGTGAGGATCTGAAGCTCTGAGTCCGGTCAACGTAAGCGCGAAGAGCGCGGACGGGACACAACAAAGCTAGGGCTGGGTCTGCCTCCTCCGAAGGCAGCGCTTGCAGGTTCACCACCTGGTCCCGAAAGGGAGTGGTAGGAACCTTGGGCACGTATCCAGGCCGGGGTCTCAGGACAACGTGAGAGTTGGCCGGCCCGAATTCTAGGCACGATTCGTCGACCGAGAGTGCATGCAGGTCCCCTACCCTCTTGATTGAGGCCAATGCAATCAGGAGAACTGTCTTCATGGACAGGATTTTTATCTCAACAGACTGCAAAGGCTCAAATGGGGGGCCCTGAAGTGCTCTGAGCACCAGGGCTAAGTCCCAAGAGGGTATCGAGGTAGAACGAGGAGGATTTAGTCTCCTCGCACCTCTGAGGAACCTGACGATTAAGTCGTGCTTACCTAAGGATTTACCGTCTACTGCATCATGATACGCCGCTATTGCTGCGACGTACACTTTGAGGGTGGAGGGAGACAGCCTTCGATCCAACCCATCCTGCAGGAAGGAAAGCACAACGTTAATCGAACACTTTCGGGGGTCTTCCCGGCGGGAAGAGCACCACTCGACGAACAGGTTCCACTTCAGAGAGTAGAGGCGCCTCGTAGAGGGGGCTCTAGCTGAAGCGATGGTGTCTACCACTGCTTGTGGTAGGCCACCTAGAACCTCCGCGTCCCGTCCAGGGACCAGACATGGAGATTCCAGAGGTCTGGACGCGGGTGCCATAGAGTGCCCTGCCCCTGAGAAAGCAGGTCCTTCCTCAGGGGGATCGGCCAGGGAGGGGCTGTCGCGAGGAGTGTGAGTTCTGGGAACCAGGTCCGGTTGGGCCAGTAGGGCGCAACTAACAAGACCTGCTCCTCGTCCTCCCTGACCTTGCACAGTGTCTGTGCGAGAAGGCTCACTGGGGGGAACGCATACTTGCGTAGGTCCCGGGGCCAGCTGTGCGCCAGTGCATCTATGCCTAAGGTACCTCCGGTCAGGGAGTAGTACCACTGGCAATGGGTCGAGTCCGGAGAAGCGAACAGGTCTACCTGTGCAACTCCGAAGTGGTCCCATATCAGCTGGACGCTCCGGGGGTGGAGTCGCCATTCGCCCGGAGGTGTCGACTGGCGAGAGAGCTCGTCGGCTGTCTGGTTCAGCGCACCTGGGATGTGAATGGCACGAAGTGACCTCACAAACTTCTGACTCCACAGGAGGAGATGGCGGGCGAGCCGGAGCATGCAACGGGAGCGTAGACCACCCTGACGGTTGATGTACGCAACGGCCGCAGTGCTGTCCGAACGGACCAGTACGTGCTTGTCCCGAAGCGGTTTCTTGAACCGGGCCAGGGCAAGACGTACCGCCAGTAACTCTAGGCATTTGATATGCCAACGCAGTTGGGGCCCCGTCCACAGACCCGAAACTGCGTGCCCGTTGTACGTGGCCCCCCAGCCCGTGGATGAGGCATCCGTGAAGACCACAGCATGCCTCGACACCTGTTCTAAGGACACTCCGGCCCGGAGAAACGAGGGGTCTGACCACGGACTGAAGGTTTGGCGACAGTAAGGAGTAACTAGGACCCGGTACTGACCGCTCTGCCACGCCCATCTCGGGACTCGGTCGTGCAACCAGCGTTGAAGCGGTCTCATATGAAGCAATCCGAGCGGCGTTACCGCGGCTGCAGATGCCATATGCCCCAGGAGCCTCTGAAAGAATTTCAGTGGGACCGCTGTCCTGCCTTTGAACGTATTCAAGCAGTTCAACACTGACCGGACGCGCTCTGGAGTGAGGCGCGCTGTCCGGCTGACCGAATCCAGCTCCATACCGAGATAAGAGATCCTCTGCGCGGGGCAGAGTTTGCTCTTCTCTCGGTTGACCCGAAGTCCCAACAGGCTGAGGTGACTGAGCACCATGTCCCTGTGTTCGCACAACTGCTCCCGAGACTGGGCGAGTATGAGCCAGTCGTCGAGATAGTTGAGTAAGCGAACGCCGCGTTCTCTGAGCGGAACAATGGCTGCCTCGACGACCTTCGTGAAGACGCGAGGCGACAGGGACAGCCCGAAGGGCAAGACTTTGTACTGATATGCCCTCCCCTCGAACGCAAAGCGCAGGAACGGTCTGTGTCGAGGAAGGATAGAGACATGAAAGTACGCGTCCTTCAGGTCGATCGCTGCGAAACCAATCTCGGGGACAGATGCATTGGAAAATGCGTTTCTGCGTTAACATTTTGAACGGAAGCTTGTGCAGGGCCCGATTCAGAATGCGCAGGTCCAAGATTGGCCTTAACCCACCCCCTTTCTTGGGTACAATGAAGTAGGGGCTGTAGAACCCCGACCTCATATCGGCAGGAGGAACCGGCTCGACCGCGCCCTTCGCCAGCAGGACATCGATCTCGGACCGCAAGACATGGGCATCGCTGCTCCGCACGGAGGTGAAGAGGATGCCCTTGTACTTGGGAGGCCGGCGTGCGAATTGAATCGCATAGCCGAGTCTGATGGTACGGATGAGCCAGCGAGACGGCCTGGGGAGACCTAGCCAGGCCCCCAGAGACCGAACTAGCAGGACCAACGGCACCACAGACGTACCCGGGGTGAGGCAGCGAGGTGGAGTATTCAGACCCGACTCGGGAGGCCCGGAGGCGGCCCGGAGTGTTGTCTGAATACTCCAGGTGGGGCAGAGAGTGGGTGAGAAGGCCCGGGGGCGTCCTCGGTGCCCACTCTGCTGCCCCCTGGCGAGGGGTGAGAGGGAAGGAAAGGAGTGGCAAGGCCCGGGGGCGTCGCGCACTGCCAACCTGTCCCTCTCGGGGCTCAGGGAGGGAAGAAACTGCTCTTTTATTGAGAATGTGGGTACCGCTGGACCCCGGAGGGCCAGCGGCAGGATGTTTCCGGTACCAGTCTTGACATTCTGTCAAGGGGTGCGGACACCACCTCCCCTGGAGCAGCTCCTCTTCTCCCTGGGCTCCCCGTGTCAGGGCCGCTTGCCCTTGCGCTTGCCTGCCGACTTCGCGGGCCCCGACACGGGTTGGGCGGCACCCTGACGGCCGGCACCCTGCTTCCCCGATGGTGGAGGCTGCTGCTTGGGTTTAGCAGGGGCGGAGGCGGCCGCAGGGGGACGCCCTCGGCGACGAGCAGGCGGAGGTGCAGCCGGCGACTGGGTGGAGGCAGCAGCAGGTCGCCGGGGCAGGATGTTCTTGATGGCCTCCGTCTGCTTCTGTGCCACCGAGAACTGCTGGGCGAAGCTCTCGATGGCGTCGCCGAAGAGGCCGGCCTGACAGACAGGGGCGTTGAGGAACCGCACTTTGTCGGTCTCACGCATATCTGCCAGGTTCAGCCAAAGGTGGCGTTCCTGGACCACCAGAGTGGACATCGCCCGACCCAGGGTGCGTGCGGCAACTTTCGTCGCCCGGAGGGCGAGGTCCGTTGCGGTACGCAGTTCCTGCATAACCCCTGGGTCGGAACTACCCTCGTGCAATTCCTTGAGCGCCTTGGCCTGGTAGACCTGCAGGAGCGCCATGGCATGCAGAGAAGACGCGGCTTCTCCACAGGCTGTGTAGGTCTTGCCCGTTAGACTGGACGAGAACCTACACGCCCGGGAGGGGAGACGTGGATGCCCGCGCCAGTCGGAGCCGGTCTTAGGACACAGTTGCATCGCAACCGACCGTTCCACTGGAGGGACGTCCACGTAACCCTTAGCCGCGCCTCCATCGAGGGTAGTGAGGACGGAGGAACTCGCTGATCGTGCACGAGCGCTGTAGGGCGCCGTCCACGACTTCGTGAGCTCCTGATGCACTTCCGGAAAGAATGGTACTGGGGCGGGGCGCTGAGAACCAGCACGGGCCGTCCCGAGATACCAATCGTCCAACCGCGAGGGTTCGGGACACGGTGGAGGGTTCCACTCGAGCCCGACACTCGCGGCGGCCCGGGAAAGCATAGCCGTGAGCTCTGGATCAGACTCGGGCAACGGTGCCACACCAGAAGGGGGCAACGCAGCCGAATCCTCATCTCCAGAGTCCATTAGCTCGTCCCCCGATGCAGCTATCGATAACATGTCCTCAGCAGGAGCCCCGAAAGAAACGGGTGGCCCCCCATGGGAAGGACCACCGCGATCTTCCGGGAACTGCGCCGGCGCAGCGGAGGGGGGAGGGGCCCGAGCAGCCCGTTGACTGGGCGGGGTTGCCCTGACCGTCACCCTCAGATCTCCACCAAAGGTATCAGCCAAAGTAGCAGCCCTCTGCTTTGCAGCGGGAGGACCACTAGATCGGGGGATACGCAATGGGACTCCGCCCCTTTTGAGGTATTGGAGCCTAGACCGTAGCACTGCGATGGTCATGTTCGCGCAGTGCGAACATGACTCATCCACGAAAGCCGCCTCTGCGTGCTGAACGCCCAAACACGAGAGACAGCGATCGTGTCCGTCAACTGGGGACAGAAATCGACGGCATCCAGAAACACACGGTTTGAATGACATCTTGAAAAAGACGCAGGGTCAAACCGTGTTGCTCTTTTAGTGAGAGAAAAAACCGCTCCGACAGTGCCGAGGCACACAGGGGAAATGGCCGCGGCTCACAGCAGTTCAAAGGTGCAAGCCCGCTGTGAGCACTCAATGAGAAAACGCCCAGCGAGCTGTGGAAACAGCTGTTTGTTTTCTTCGGAGTCTCGCGACCACCGCTGCAAGGCACCGTCACACCGACACTGGACCGGAACAGGTAGGACTTTTCTTCTCTCCGCTCGTAAGATGAAAGATGAAAAAACTCTCCGTAGGAACACCAGAATACTGAATGCTCGGCTCCAAAGTTGAAAGCGGTATGCGGCACTTCCACTTCCTTATTTATACCCGCAACGCGGGGCGGTGCGTGGAATGCGTGATCGCATGCCAATGTTTATTGGCTCGTTTTTAATTACTCGAAGTAGGTCGGTCTCTGAAAACAGATCCCAATTCGTCGGTCAGTTCCGACGTACGTCGAACGTGACCGACTGAAAGGGAACAATGAGTGACTTTTTGACCTTTGGGACAAAAATTTGTTCAGTAGGTCAAAAATGGACTTCTGTACAGCCATAATATGTAAAAAAAAAAAAAAAAAAAAAAAAAATTTAAAACTTTTGTAGACCTTTTAGGTACTTATTAGAAACAGAAGGAAAATCAATGAGTGACTTTTTGACCTTTGGGACAAAAATTTGTTCAGTAGGTCAAAAATGGACTTCTTTACAGCCATAATATGTAAAAAAAAAAAAAAAAAAAAAAAAATTTAAAACTTTTGTAGACCTTTTAGGTACTTATTAGAAACAGAAGGGAAGTCAATGATTGACTTTTTGACCTTTGGGACAAAAATGTGTTCAATAGGTCAAATATGGACTTTGTACAGCCATAATATGTAAAAAAAAATTAAAAAAAAATTTAAAACTTTTGTAGACCTTTTAGGTACTTATTAGAAACAGAAGGAAAATCAATGAGTGACTTTTTGACCTTTGGGACAAACATTTGTTCAGTAGGTCAAATATGGACTTTGTACAGCTATAATATGTAAAAACAAAACAAAAACAAAAAAACAAAAAACAAAAAAAACATTTAAACCTTTTTTAGACCTGTAAGCTACTTATTGGAATCAGAAGGGAAATCAATGAGTGACTTTTTGACCTTTGGAACAAAAATATCTTCAGTAGGTCAAATATGGACTTTGTAAAGACATAATATGTGAAAAAAATAAAAAAATAAAAATAATGTAAAACCTTTTGTAGACCTTTTAGCTACTTATTGGAATCAGAAGGGAAATCAATGAGTGTCTTTTTGACCTCTGGGACAAAAGTATGTTCAGTAGGTCATATATGGACTTCTGTACAGCCATATTATGTAAAATAAATAAATAAATAAAAATATATATAATTTAAACCTTTTTTAGACCTGTAAGCTACTTATTGGAATCAGAAGGGAAATCAATGAGTGTCTTTTTGACCTCTGGGACAAAAGTATGTTCAGTAGGTCAAATATGGACTTCTGTACAGCCATAATATGTAAAAAAAAAAAAAAAAAAAAATTTAAAACTTTTGTAGACCTTTTAGGTACTTATTAGAAACAGAAGGAAAATCAATGAGTGACTTTTTGACTTTTGGGACAAAAATTTGTTCAGTAGGTCAAACATGGACTTCTGTACAGCCATAATGTGTAAAAAAAAAAAAAAAAAAAAAAAAATATATATATATATATATATATATATATATATATATATATATATATATATATATATATATATATATATATATATATATATATATATATATATATATATATATATATATATATATATATATATATATATTAAACCTTTTGTAGACCTTTTAGCTACTAATTGGAACCAGAAGGGAAGTCAATGAGTGACTTTTTGACCTTTGGGACAAAAATTTATTCAATAGGTCAAATATGGACTTTGTACAGCCATAATATGTAAAAAAAATAAAAATAAAAATTAAAAACTTTTGTAGACCTTTTAGGTACTTATTAGAAACAGAAGGAAAATCAATGAGTGACTTCTTGACCTTTGGGACAAAAATTTGTTCAGTAGGTCAAACATGGACTTCTGTACAGCCATAATATGTTAAAAAAAATATATTTAAAAAAATTAATACCTTTTGTAGACGTTTTAGCTACTAATTGGAATTAGAAGGGAAGTCAATGAGTGACTTTTTGACCTTTGGGACAAAAATTTGTTCAGTAGGTCAAATATGGACTTTGTACAGCCATAATATGTTAAAAAAAATATATAAAAAAATTTAAAACCTTTTGTAGATGTTTTAGCTACTAATTGGAACCAGAAGGGAAGTCAATGAGTGACTTTTTGACTTTTGGGACAAAAATTTGTTCAGTAGGTCAAATATGGACTTCTTGTACAGCCATAATATGTAAAAAAAAAAATAATAATTATTAAACCTTTTTTAGACCTGTAAGCCTACTGATTGGAATCAGAAGGGAAATCAATGAGTGACTTTTTTTGACCTTTGGGACAAAAATATGTTCAGTAGGTCAAATATGGACTTCTGTACAGCCATAATATGTAAAAAAAAAAAAAAAAAAAATATATATATATATATATATATATATATATATATATATATATATATATATATATATATATATATATATATATATATATATATATATATATATATATATATATATATTTATTAAACCTTTTGTAGACCTTTTAGCTACTAATTGGAACCAGAAGGGAAGTCAATGAGTGACTTTTTGACCTCTGGGACAAAAGTATGTTCAGTAGGTCAAATATGGACTTCTGTAGAGCCATATTCTGTAAAATAAATAAATAAATAAAAATATATATAATTTAAACCTTTTTTAGACATGTAAGCTACTTATTGGAATCAGAAGGGAAATCAATGAGTGTCTTTTTGACCTCTGGGACAAAAGTATGTTCAGTAGGTCAAATATGGACTTCTTGTAAAGCCATAAAATGTAAAAAAAAAAAAAAAAAACTTTTTTAGACCTGTAAGCTACTTATTGGAATCAGAAGGGAAATCAGAGAGTGACTTTTTGACCTTTGGGACAAAAAATTGTTCAGTAGGTCAAATATGGACTTCTTGTACAGCCATAATATGTAAAAAAAAAAAAAAAATGTTAAACCTTTTTTAGACCTGTATGCTACTTATTGGAATCAGAAGGGAAATCAATGAGTGTCTTTTTGACCTCTGGGACAAAAGTATGTTCAGTAGGTCAAATATGGACTTCTGTACAGCCATATTCTGTAAAATAAATAAATAAATAAAAATATATATAATTTAAACCTTTTTTAGACATGTAAGCTACTTATTGGAATCAGAAGGGAAATCAATGAGTGACTTTTTGACCTTTGGGACAAAAATTTGTTCAGTAGGTCAAAAATGGACTTCTGTACAGCCATAATATGTAAAAAAAAAAAAAAAAAAAAAAAAAATTTAAAACTTTTGTAGACCTTTTAGGTACTTATTAGAAACAGAAGGAAAATCAATGAGTGACTTTTTGACCTTTGGGACAAAAATTTGTTCAGTAGGTCAAAAATGGACTTCTTTACAGCCATAATATGTAAAAAAAAAAAAAAAAAAAAAAAAAATTTAAAACTTTTGTAGACCTTTTAGGTACTTATTAGAAACAGAAGGGAAGTCAATGATTGACTTTTTGACCTTTGGGACAAAAATGTGTTCAATAGGTCAAATATGGACTTTGTACAGCCATAATATGTAAAAAAAAATTAAAAAAAAATTTAAAACTTTTGTAGACCTTTTAGGTACTTATTAGAAACAGAAGGAAAATCAATGAGTGACTTTTTGACCTTTGGGACAAACATTTGTTCAGTAGGTCAAATATGGACTTTGTACAGCTATAATATGTAAAAACAAAACAAAAACAAAAAAACAAAAAACAAAAAAAACATTTAAACCTTTTTTAGACCTGTAAGCTACTTATTGGAATCAGAAGGGAAATCAATGAGTGACTTTTTGACCTTTGGAACAAAAATATCTTCAGTAGGTCAAATATGGACTTTGTAAAGACATAATATGTGAAAAAAATAAAAAAATAAAAATAATGTAAAACCTTTTGTAGACCTTTTAGCTACTTATTGGAATCAGAAGGGAAATCAATGAGTGTCTTTTTGACCTCTGGGACAAAAGTATGTTCAGTAGGTCATATATGGACTTCTGTACAGCCATATTATGTAAAATAAATAAATAAATAAAAATATATATAATTTAAACCTTTTTTAGACCTGTAAGCTACTTATTGGAATCAGAAGGGAAATCAATGAGTGTCTTTTTGACCTCTGGGACAAAAGTATGTTCAGTAGGTCAAATATGGACTTCTGTACAGCCATAATATGTAAAAAAAAAAAAAAAAAAAATTTAAAACTTTTGTAGACCTTTTAGGTACTTATTAGAAACAGAAGGAAAATCAATGAGTGACTTTTTGACTTTTGGGACAAAAATTTGTTCAGTAGGTCAAACATGGACTTCTGTACAGCCATAATGTGTAAAAAAAAAAAAAAAAAAAAAAAAATATATATATATATATATATATATATATATATATATATATATATATATATATATATATATATATATATATATATATATATATATATATATATATATATATATATATATATATATATATATATTAAACCTTTTGTAGACCTTTTAGCTACTAATTGGAACCAGAAGGGAAGTCAATGAGTGACTTTTTGACCTTTGGGACAAAAATTTATTCAATAGGTCAAATATGGACTTTGTACAGCCATAATATGTAAAAAAAATAAAAATAAAAATTAAAAACTTTTGTAGACCTTTTAGGTACTTATTAGAAACAGAAGGAAAATCAATGAGTGACTTCTTGACCTTTGGGACAAAAATTTGTTCAGTAGGTCAAACATGGACTTCTGTACAGCCATAATATGTTAAAAAAAATATATTTAAAAAAATTAATACCTTTTGTAGACGTTTTAGCTACTAATTGGAATTAGAAGGGAAGTCAATGAGTGACTTTTTGACCTTTGGGACAAAAATTTGTTCAGTAGGTCAAATATGGACTTTGTACAGCCATAATATGTTAAAAAAAATATATAAAAAAATTTAAAACCTTTTGTAGATGTTTTAGCTACTAATTGGAACCAGAAGGGAAGTCAATGAGTGACTTTTTGACTTTTGGGACAAAAATTTGTTCAGTAGGTCAAATATGGACTTCTTGTACAGCCATAATATGTAAAAAAAAAAATAATAATTATTAAACCTTTTTTAGACCTGTAAGCCTACTGATTGGAATCAGAAGGGAAATCAATGAGTGACTTTTTTTGACCTTTGGGACAAAAATATGTTCAGTAGGTCAAATATGGACTTCTGTACAGCCATAATATGTAAAAAAAAAAAAAAAAAAATATATATATATATATATATATATATATATATATATATATATATATATATATATATATATATATATATATATATATATATATATATATATATATATATATATATATATTTATTAAACCTTTTGTAGACCTTTTAGCTACTAATTGGAACCAGAAGGGAAGTCAATGAGTGACTTTTTGACCTCTGGGACAAAAGTATGTTCAGTAGGTCAAATATGGACTTCTGTAGAGCCATATTCTGTAAAATAAATAAATAAATAAAAATATATATAATTTAAACCTTTTTTAGACATGTAAGCTACTTATTGGAATCAGAAGGGAAATCAATGAGTGTCTTTTTGACCTCTGGGACAAAAGTATGTTCAGTAGGTCAAATATGGACTTCTTGTAAAGCCATAAAATGTAAAAAAAAAAAAAAAAAACTTTTTTAGACCTGTAAGCTACTTATTGGAATCAGAAGGGAAATCAGAGAGTGACTTTTTGACCTTTGGGACAAAAAATTGTTCAGTAGGTCAAATATGGACTTCTTGTACAGCCATAATATGTAAAAAAAAAAAAAAAATGTTAAACCTTTTTTAGACCTGTATGCTACTTATTGGAATCAGAAGGGAAATCAATGAGTGTCTTTTTGACCTCTGGGACAAAAGTATGTTCAGTAGGTCAAATATGGACTTCTGTACAGCCATATTCTGTAAAATAAATAAATAAATAAAAATATATATAATTTAAACCTTTTTTAGACATGTAAGCTACTTATTGGAATCAGAAGGGAAATCAATGAGTGTCTTTTTGACCTCTGGGACAAAAGTATGTTCAGTAGGTCAAATATGGACTTCTTGTACAGCCATAAAATGTAAAAAAAAAAAAAAAAAACTTTTTTAGACCTGTAAGCTACTTATTGGAATCAGAAGGGAAATCAGAGAGTGACTTTTTGACCTTTGGGACAAAAATTTGTTCAGTAGGTCAAATATGGACTTCTTGTACAGCCATAATATGTAAAAAAAAAAAAAAAATGTTAAACCTTTTTTAGACCTGTATGCTACTTATTGGAATCAGAAGGGAAATCAATGAGTGTCTTTTTGACCTCTGGGACAAAAGTATGTTCAGTAGGTCAAATATGGACTTCTGTACAGCCATATTATGTAAAATAAATAAATAAATAAATAAAAATATATATAATTTAAACCTTTTTTAGACCTGTAAGCTACTTATTGGAATCAGAAGGGAAATCAATGAGTGTCTTTTTGACCCCTGGGACAAAAGTATGTTCAGTAGGTCAAATATGGACTTCTGTACAGCCATAATATGTATAAAAAAAATTAAAAAAAAATATTAAAAACTTTTGTGACCTTTTAGCTACTAATTGGAACCAGAAGGGAAGTCAATGAGTGACTTTTTGACCTTTGGGACAAACATTTGTTCAGTAGGTCAAATATGGACTTTGTACAGCCATAATATGTAAAAAAAAAAAAAAAAACTTTTGTAGACCTTTTAGCTACTAATTGGAACCAGAAGGAAAGTCAATGAGTGACTTTTTGACCTTTGGGACAAACATTTGTTCAGTAGGTCAAATATGGACTTTGTACAGCCATAATATGTAAAAACAAAACAAAAACAAAAAAACAAAAAACAAAATAAACATTTAAACCTTTTTTAGACCTGTAAGCTACTTATTGGAATCAGAAGGGAAATCAATGAAATTTTTTTTTTTAAAAATTAAAAACTTTTGTAGACCTTTTAGGTACTTATTAGAAACAGAAGGAAAATCAATGAGTGACTTTTTGACCTTTGGGACAAAAATTTGTTCAGTAGGTCAAAAATGGACTTCTGTACAGCCATAATATGTAAAAAAAAAAAAAAAAAAAAAAAAAAATTAAAAACTTTTGTAGACCTTTTAGGTACTTATTAGAAACAGAAGGGAAGTCAATGATTGACTTTTTGACCTTTGGGACAAAAATGTGTTCAATAGGTCAAATATGGACTTTGTACAGCCATAATATGTAAAAAAAAAATTAAAAAAAATTTAAAACTTTTGTAGACCTTTTAGGTACTTATTAGAAACAGAAGGAAAATCAATGAGTGACTTTTTGACCTTTGGGACAAACATTTGTTCAGTAGGTCAAATATGGACTTTGTACAGCTATAATATGTAAAAAAAAAAAAAAAAAAAAAAAAAAAAAAAAAAAAAAAAAAACATTTAAACCTTTTTTAGACCTGTAAGCTACTTATTGGAATCAGAAGGGAAATCAATGAGTGACTTTTTGACCTTTGGAACAAAAATTTCTTCAGTAGGTCAAATATGGACTTTGTAAAGACATAATATGTGAAAAAAATAAAAAAAATAAAAATAATGTAAAACCTTTTGTAGACCTTTTAGCTACTTATTGGAATCAGAAGGGAAATCAATGAGTGTCTTTTTGACCTCTGGGACAAAAGTATGTTCAGTAGGTCATATATGGACTTCTGTACAGCCATATTATGTAAAATAAATAAATAAATAAAAATATATATAATTTAAACCTTTTTTAGACCTGTAAGCTACTTATTGGAATCAGAAGGGAAATCAATGAGTGTCTTTTTGACCTCTGGGACAAAAGTATGTTCAGTAGGTCAAATATGGACTTCTGTACAGCCATAATATGTAAAAAAAAAAAAAAAAAAAATGTAAAACTTTTGTAGACCTTTTAGGTACTTATTAGAAACAGAAGGAAAATCAATGAGTGACTTTTTGACTTTTGGGACAAAAATTTGTTCAGTAGGTC
>NC_137115.1:22431080-22456080 GCF_949357685.1 Gobio gobio | reverse complement strand
GTAGACCTTTTAGGTACTTATTAGAAAAAGAAGGAAAATCAATGAGTGACTTCTTGACCTTTGGGACAAAAATTTGTTCAGTAGGTCAAACATGGACTTCTGTACAGCCATAATATGTTAAAAAATATATATTTAAAAAAATTAATACCTTTTGTAGACGTTTTAGCTACTAATTGGAATTAGAAGGGAAGTCAATGAGTGACTTTTTGACCTTTGGGACAAAAATTTGTTCAGTAGGTCAAATATGGACTTTGTACAGCCATAATATGTTAAAAAAAAATATATAAAAAAATTTAAAACCTTTTGTAAACGTTTTAGCTACTAATTGGAACCAGAAGGGAAGTCAATGAGTGACTTTTTGACTTTTGGGACAAAAATTTGTTCAGTAGGTCAAATATGGACTTCTTGTACAGCCATAAAAAATATTTATATATATATATATATTAAACCTTTTGTAGACCTTTTAGATACTAATTGGAACCAGATGGGAAGTCAATGAGTGACTTTTTGACCTTTGGGACAAAAATTTGTTCAGTAGGTCAAATATGGACTTTGTACAGCCATAATATGTAAAAAAAAAAAAAAAAATTTAAAACTTTTGTAGACCTTTTAGCTACTAATTGGAAACAGAAGGAAAGTCAATGAGTGACTTTTTTACCTTTGGGACAAACATTTGTTCAGTAGGTCAAATATGGACTTTGTACAGCCATAATATGTAAAAACAAAACAAAAACAAAAAAACAAAAAACAAAAAAAACATTTAAACCTTTTTTAGACCTGTAAGCTACTTATTGGAATCAGAAGGGAAATCAATGAGTGACTTTTTGACCTTTGGAACAAAAATTTCTTCAGTAGGTCAAATATGGACTTTGTAAAGCCATAATATGTGAAAAAAATAAAATAAAAAAAAATAATGTAAAACCTTTAGTAGACCTTTTAGCTACTTATTGGAGCCAGAAGGAAAGTCAATGAGTGACTTTTTGACCTTTAGGACAAAAATTTGTTCAGAAGGTCAAATTTGGACTTCTTGTAGAGCCATTATATGTGAAAAAAATTAAAAAATAAAAATAATGTACAACCTTTTGTAGACCTTTTAGCTACTTATTGGAACCAGAAGGAAAGTCAATGAGTGACTTTTTGACCTTTGGGACAAAAATTTGTTCAGAAGGTCTAATTTGGACTTCTTGTAGAGCCATTATATGTGAAAAAAAATTAAAAATTAAAATAATGTAAAACCTTTTGTAGACCTTTTAGCTACTTATTGGAACCTGAAGGGAAATCAATGAGTGTCTTTTTGACCTCTGGGACAAAAGTATGTTCAATAGGTCAAATATGGACTTCTGTACAGCCTTATTATGTTAAAAAAAATATATATATATTAAACCGTTTGTAGACCTTTTAGCTACTAATTGGAACCAGAAGGAATGTCAATGAGTGACTTTTTGACCTTTGGGACAAAAATTTGTTCAGTAGGTCAAATATGGACTTCTTGCACAGCCATAATATGTAAACAAAAAAACAAAACAAAAAACAAAAAAAAAACATTGGAATAAGAAGGGAAATCAAGGAGTGACTTTTTGACCTTTGGGACAAACATTTGTTCAGTTGGTCAAATATGGAGTTCTGTACAGCCATAATATGTAAAAAAAAAAAAAAAAAAAAAAAAAAAAAAAAATATATATATATATATATATATATATATATATATATATATATATATATATATATATATATATATATATATATATATATATATTAAACCTTTTGTATACCTTTTAGCTACTAATTGGAACCAGAAGGGAAGTCAATGAGTGACTTTTTGACCTTTGGGACAAACATTTGTTCAGTAGGTCAAAAATGGACTTCTTGTACAGCCATAAAATGTAAAAAAAAAAAAAAAAAAAAAATTTTTTAGACCTGTAAGCTACTTATTGGAATCAGAAGGGAAATCAATGAGTGACTTTTTGACCTTTGGGACAAAAATTTGTTCAGTAGGTCAAATATGGACTTCTTGTACAGCCATAATATGTAAAAAAAAAAAAAAAAAATGTTAAACTTTTTTAGACCTGTAAGCTACTTATTGGAATCAGAAGGGAAATCAATGAGTGTCTTTTTGACCTCTGGGACAAAAGTATGTTCAGTAGGTCTTATATGGACTTCTGTACAGCCATATTATGTAAAATAAATAAATAAATAAATAAAAATATATATAATTTAAACCTTTTTTAGACCTGTAAGCTACTTATTGGAATCAGAAGGGAAATCAATGAGTGTCTTTTTGACCTCTGGGACAAAAGTATGTTCAGTAGGTAAAATATGGACTTCTTGTACAGCCATAAAATGTTAAAAAAAAAAAAAAAAAAAAAAAAAATAAAATAAAAAAAACTTTTTTAGACCTGTAAGCTACTTATTGGAATCAGAAGGGAAATCAATGAGTGACTTTTTGACCTTTGGGACAAAAATTTGTTCAGTAGGTCAAATATGGACTTTGTACAGCCATAATATGTTAAAAAAATATATATTTAAAAAATTAAAACCTTTTGTAGATGTTTTAGCTACTAATTTGAACCAGAGGGGAAGTCAATGAGTGACTTTTTGACTTTTGGGACAAAAATTTGTTCAGTAGATCAAATATGGACTTCCTGTACAGCCATAAAATGTAAAAAAAAAAAAATAAAAAAAAATAAAAAAAAAAACCTTTTTTAGACCTGTAAGCTGTAGTTCAAACATGGACTTCTGTACAGCCATAATATGTACAAAAAAAAAAAAAAAAAAATTTAAAAACTTTTGTAGACCTTTTAGGTACTTATTGGAAAAAGAAGGAAAATCAATGAGTGACTTTTTGACCTTTGGGACAAACATTTGTTCAGTAGGTCAAATATGGACTTCTTGTACAGCCATAATATGTAAAAAAAAAAAAAAAAAATGTTAAACCTTTTTTAGACCTGAAAGCTACTTATTGGAATCAGAAGTGAAATCAATGAGTGTCTTTTTGACCTCTGGGACAAAAGTATGTTCAGTAGGTCAAATATGGACTTCTGGACAGCCATATTATGTAAAATAAATAAATAAATAAATAAAAATACATATAATTTAAACCTTTTTTAGACCTGTAAGCTACTTATTGGAATCAGAAGTGTCTTTTTGACCTCTGGGACAAAAATTTGTTCAGTAGGTCAAATATGGACTTTGTACAGCCATAATATGTATTTAAAAAAAAAAAAAAAAAAAAAAAAAAATCTATTAAAACCTTTTTTAGACCTGTAAAATACGTATTGGAATCAGAAGGGAAATCAATGAGTGACTTTTTTACCTGTGGGACAAAAATATGTTCAGTAGGTCAAATATGGACTTCTTGTACATATTTTTTGTACAATTTTTTTTTAAATTAAAACCCTTTGTAGACGTTTTAGCTACTAATTTGAACCAGAAGACAAAAATTTGTTCAGTAGGTCAAATATGGACTTTGTACAGCCATAATATGTATTTAAAAAAAAAAAAATCTAAACCTTTTTTAGACCTGTAAGCTACTTATTGGAAACAGAAGGGAAATCAATGAGTGGCTATTTTTACCTTTGGGCCAAGAATATGTTTCGAAGGTCAAATATAGACTTCTGTACAGCCATAACACGTCAATTTTTTTTTAAAACCTTTTGTGGAACTTTTGGCTAGTAATGGGAATAAGAAGGGAAGTCAATGAGTATGTATATTAAATTAGTGTTTATGGACTCTGGTAACAAAAATATATTTAGTAGGTCAAATATGGACTTCTTGTAGAGCCATCTCATATAAAAAAAATATTACAAAATGAAAACCTTTTGTAGACCTGTAAGCTACTAATTGAATCAGAAGGGAAGTCAATGAGTGACTTTTTTTTTTTTTTACCTTTGGGCCAAAAATATGTTCAGTAGGTTAAATATGGACTTCTGGATAGCCATAACGTAAAAAAAAACACCTTTTGAGGAACTTTTGGCTGGTATTTGGATTCAGAAGGGAAGTCAATGAGTGTGTATAGTAAGTTAGTGTTTAAGGAGTCTTAGGCCAAAAACATGTTCAGTAGGTCAAATATGGACTTCTGTATTTTGCATTGCTTTGCATTCAAAAGATGAATTCATTGAAAAGATTAATGCTTTTGCGTTGCACTGCATACAAGAACTCGGTGTGCATTGAAGAGACAAGGGATTTTGCATTGCATCCAAGAACTCTGTGTGTATTGAAGAAATTAGTGGGTTTGCACTGCAATGCATACAAAACGCAATGTGCATTGAATGGATTAGTGATTTTGCATTGCATTGCATTCAAGAACTTGGTGTGCATGTAAGAGAATAGTGCTTTTGCATCGCAATGCATACAAAACGCATTACGCATTACGCATCACACACAATAGATTAGTGCGTTTGCATTGTATAGCATTAAAAAAACTTGTGCATTGACGAGATAAATACATTTGCATTGCATACAAGACGTGTGCATTGACGAGATTAGTGCTTTTGCATTGCATTGCATATAAGAACTTTTTGTGCATTGAAGAGAATAGTGACTTTGCATTGCATTGCATTCAAGAACTCGTTGTGCATTTAAGAAAAAAATGGTTTTACATTGCAATGCATACTAAAATCATTGTGCATTGAAGAGACAAGTGATTTTGCATTGCAATGCATACAGAACTCATTGTGAATTGAGAGATGTGCTGTTGCATCGCATATAAGAACTTGTTGTGCATTGAAGAGACAAGTGCTTTTGCTTTGCATTGCATTGCATATAAGAACTTTTTGTGCATTGAAGAGACAAGTGATTTTGTATTGCATTGCATTAAAACACTCGGTGTGCGTTGACAAGATTAGTGCGTTTGCATTGCATCGCAATAAAAAAAACTTGTACTTTGATCAGATTAGTGCTTTTGAATTACAATGCATACAAGACTCGTTGTGTATTGAATAGATAAGTACTTTTGCATTGCATTGCATATAAGAACTTTTTGAGCATTGAAGAGACAAGTGATTTTGTATTGCAATGCATACCAAACGCATAGTGCATTGAATAGATTAGTGCGTTTTCATTGCATCGCAATAAAAAAAACGT
Source organism: Gobio gobio (assembly GCF_949357685.1). Taxonomy (NCBI): domain Eukaryota; kingdom Metazoa; phylum Chordata; class Actinopteri; order Cypriniformes; family Gobionidae; genus Gobio; species Gobio gobio. The sequence goes on along the minus strand of NC_137115.1, from coordinate 22,450,998 downwards.
GTGCTTTGACCAGATTAGTGCTTTTGCATTGCAATGCATACAAGAACTCGTTGTGCATTGAAGAGAATAGTGGTTTTGCATTGCAATGCATACAAAACACATTGTGCATTGAAGAGACAAGTGATTTTGCATTGCATTCAAAAACTCGGTGTGCATTGAAGAGAATAATGGATTTTGCATTGCAATACATACTAAACTCATTGTGCATTGAAGAGACAAGTGATTTTGCATTGCATATAAGAACTTTTTGTGCATTGAAGAGACAAGTGATTTTGCATTGCATTAAAGAACTCGGTGTGCATTGAAGAGACAAGGGATTTTGTATTGCATTCAAAAACTCGGTGTGCATTGAAGAGAATAGTGGATTTTGCATTGCAATGCATACTAAACTCATTGTGCATTGAAGAGACGTGATTTTGCATTGCATATAAGAACTTTTTGTGCATTGAAGAGACAAGTGATTTTGCATTGCATTCAAGAACTCGGTGTGCATTGAAGAGACAAGTGATTTTGGATTGCATATAAGAACTTTTTGTGCATTGAAGAGACAAGTGATTTGGCATTGCATTCAAGAACTCGGTGTGCATTGAAGAGAATAGTGGATTTTGCATTGCAATGCATACTAAACTCATTGTGCATTGAAGAGACAAGTGATTTTGCATTGCATATAAGAACTTTTTGTGCATTGAAGAGACAAGTGATTTTGCATTGCATTAAAGAACTCGGTGTGCATTGAAGAGACAAGGGATTTTGTATTGCATTCAAAAACTCGGTGTGCATTGAAGAGAATAGTGGATTTTGCATTGCAATGCATACTAAACTCATTGTGCATTGAAGAGACGTGATTTTGCATTGCATATAAGAACTTTTTGTGCATTGAAGAGACAAGTGATTTTGCATTGCATTCAAGAACTCGGTGTGCATTGAAGAGACAAGTGATTTTGCATTGCATTAAAGAACTCGGTGTGCATTGAAGAGACAAGGGATTTTGTATTGCATTCAAAAACTCGGTGTGCATTGAAGAGACAAGTCATTTTGTATTGCATTGCATTAAAAAATTCGGTGTATAATGAAGAGAATAGTGGTATTGCATTGCAATGCATACAAAACACATTGTGCATTGAATAGATTAGTGCGTTTGCATTGCATCGCAATAAAAAAAACTTGTGCTTTGACCAGATTAGTGCTTTTAGATTGCAATGCATACAATACTTGTTTTGCATTGAAGAGACAAGTGATTTTGCATTGCATTGCATTCAAGAACTCGGTGTGCATTGAAGAGACAAGTGATTTTGTATTGCATTCAAAAACTCGGTGTGCATTGAAGAGAATAGTGGATTTTGCATTGCAATGCATACTAAACTCATTTTGCATTGAACAGATTAGTGCTTTTGCAATGCATTGAATAATTAACTTTTTGTGCATTGAAGAGACAAGTGATTTTGCATTGCATTGCTTTCAAGAACTCGGTGTGCATTTAAGAGAATAGTGGTTTTGCATTGCAATGCACACAAAACACATTGTTCATTGAAGAGACAAGTTATTTTGCATTGCATCGCAATAAAAAAAACTTGTGCTTTGACCATATTAGTGCTTTTGCATTGCAATGCATACAAGACTTTTTTTGCATTGAAGAGACAAGTGATTGCATTCAAGAACTCGGTGCGCAAGTGATTTTGTATTGCATTCAAAAACTCGGTGTGCATTGAAAAGAATAGTGGATTTTGCATTGCAATGCATACTAAACTCATTTTGCATTGACCATATTAGTGCTTTTGCATTGCAATGCATACAATACTTTTTTTGCATTGAAGAGACAAGTGATTTTGCATTGCATTGCATTCAAGAACTCGTTGTGCATTGAAGAGACAATTTATTTTGTATTGCATTGCATTCAAACACTCGGTGTGCATTGAAGAGAATAGTGATTTTGCATTGCATTGCATATAAGAACTTTTTGTGCATTGAAGAGACAAGTGATTTTACATTGCATTCAAGAACTCGGTGTGCATTGAAGAGAATAGTGGATTTTGCATTGCAATGCATTCTAAACTCATTGTGCATTGAAGAGAAAAGTGATTTTGCATTTTATTCAAGAACTCGGTGTGCATTGAAGAGACAAGTGATTTTGCATTGCATCGCATTAAAAAACATTTGTGCATTGACGAGATTAGTGCTCTTGCATTGCATTGCATATAAGAACTTTTTGTGCATTGAATAGACAAGTGATTTTGCATTGCATTCAAGAACTCGGTGTGCATTGAAGAGAATAGTGGATTTTGCATTGCAATGCATTCTAAACTCATTGTGCATTGAAGAGACAAGTGGTTTTGCATTGCATATAAGAACTTTTTGTGCATTGAAGAGACAAGTGATTTTGCATTTTATTCAAGAACTCGGTGTGCTTTGAAGAGACAAGTGATTTTGCATTGCATTCAAGAACTCGGTGTGCATTGAAGAGAATAGTGGATTTTGCATTGCAATGCATTCTAAACTCATTGTGCATTGAAGAGACAAGTGATTTTGCATTGCATACTAAACTCATTGTGCATTGAAGAGACAAGTGATTTTGCATTTTATTCAAGAACTCGGTGTGCATTGAAGAGACAAGTGATTTTGCATTGCATCGCATTAAAAAACATTTGTGCATTGACGAGATTAGTGCTCTTGCATATTATTGCATATAAGAACTTTTTGTGCATTGAATAGACAAGTGATTTTGCATTGCATTCAAGAACTCGGTGTGCATTAAAGAGAATAGTGATTTTGCATTGCAATGCATACTAAACTCATTGTGCATTGAAGAGACAAGTGGTTTTGCATTGCATATAAGAACTTTTTGTGCATTGAAGAGACAAGTGATTTTGCATTTTATTCAAGAACTCGGTGTGCTTTGAAGAGACAAGTGATTTTGCATTGCATCGCATTAAAAAACATTTGTGCATTGACGAGATTAGTGCTTTTGCATTGCAAGCATACAAGACTTTTTTTGCATTGAAGAGACAAGTGATTGCATTCAAGAACTCGTTGTGCATTGAAGAGACAAGTCATTTTGTATTGCATTGCATTAAAAAATTCGGTGTTTATTGAAGAGAATAGTGGTTTTGCATTGCAATGCATACAAAACACTGTGCATTGAATAGATTAGTGCGTTTGCATTGCATCGCAATAAAAAAAACTTGTGCTTTGACCAGATTAGTGCTTTTGCATTGCAATTCATACAATACTTTTTTTGCATTGAAGAGACAAGTGATTTTGCATTGCATTGCATTCAAGAACTCGGTGTGCATTGAAGAGATTAGTGGATTTTGCATTGCAATGCATACTAAACTCATTGTGCATTGAACAGATAAGTGCTTTTGCAATGCATTGAATAATGAACTTTTTGTGCATTGAAGAGACAAGTGATTTTGCATTGCATTGCTTTCAAGAACTCGGTGTGCATTTAAGAGAATAGTGGTTTTGCATTGCAATGCACACAAAACACATTGTTCATTGAATAGATTAGTGCTTTTGCATTGCAATGCATACTAAACTCATTGTGCATTGAAGAGACAAGTTATTTTGCATTGCATCGCAATAAAAAAAACTTGTGCTTTGACCATATTAGTACTTTTGCATTGCAATGCATACAAGACTTTTTTTGCATTGAAGAGACAAGTGATTTTGCATTGCATTGCATTCAAGAACTCGTTGTGCATTGAAGAGACAATTTATTTTGTATTGCATTGCATTCAAACACTCGGTGTGCATTGAAGAGAATAGTGATTTTGCATTGCATTGCATATAAGAACTTTTTGTGCATTGAAGAGACAAGTGATTTTGCATTGCATTCAAGAACTCGGTGTGCATTTAAGAGAATAGTGGTTTTGCATTGCAATGCACACAAAACACATTGTTCATTGAATAGATTAGTGCGTTTGCATTGCATAGCATTTAAAAAACTTGTGAATTGACGAGATTAGTGCTTTTGTGCATTGAAGAGACAAGTGATTTTGCATTTCTTTGCATTCAAGAACTCGGTGTGCATTGAAATTATTAGTGCTGTTGCATTGCATTAGATATAAAAAAACATTTTTTGCATTGAAGAGACAAATGATTTTGCAGTGCATAACATAACTGATAAGTGCTTTTGCATTAGCAAGTGCATGGCAACATCTGTCTATTCAAAAGGTATATCTCCTCAATGCACCTCGGAATGAGTTGTCTTGCCAGGAGTAATCCTTAATGCGGGGACGCAGATAATTATGTCCTGTTGAACATCTTTCTCACCGACGAATCCTCAAATATAAAATGTCTTATAATTCCCTTTGACTCATCATGTTAAATCAGCCGGAACGTAGTACATTATGACCAATTGAACATGTTTATGGCCGATGAGTCCTCAAATATTAAATTACTATAAATACTCATTGTCTCCTCACGTTACATCAAGCCAAACAGTCTCCTTGAACATTGACTTACTATCCATACTTTTTGACTCTAAGCATTAAATTAGTCTATATTTGACCTACTGAACTTATTTCTGGCCGAAGGGTTCACAAAAGGTTATTTTCTATATTTTCTACATATTCTCATAGACTCCTTTTGATGGTGAATCAGTAGTCCATATTTGACCCGCAGACCATATTTTTTTTCGTCCTTGAACATTGACTTACTATCCATACTCATTGACTCATTCTTATGTTACATCAGGTTCTAATGTACGGCTGTTGTAACATTGAAGTCAATGAGTAGTATTAAATCAGTTTTCAAGGACACTTTGGTAAAAAATGGACTATGGCTGATTTATCATCATAAAGAGTCTATAATTGTGTATTGAAACTTAATTTACATGTTATTGCTAAACAGAAGTCCATATTTGACCTACTGAACATGTTTCTGGCCAAGGTGTCTAAAAAGGTTTTCAACTATATACTCTCAATGATTCCTTCTCATGTTAAATCAGGCAATAGTCCATATTTGACCTACTGAACATATTTTTTGCCAAAGGGTTCACAAAGGTTTCTATTTGCTATATATTTTCATAGACCCCTTTTGATATTAAATCAGACATACAGTATACATATGACCAACTGAACAAATTTCTGGCCTCGATCATGAACTTACTATACATACTCATTGACTTCCCTTCTGATTCCCTTTTGTGGACAAAGGGTCAAAAATGGACATATGGACTATGGAGTATCTTATGGACTGATGAATATTCAGACAGAAATATGTTCAGTAGGTCAGTAGGTGTGGTATGGCTGATTTAACATAAGGAGTCTTTGAAAATATATAGTTGAAAATATTGTGTGGACCCCTTGGCCAAAAACATATTCAGAAGGTCAAATATGGACTTCTGTACAGCCATAACATGCAAAAATAAAAACAACATTTTAAAAACCCTTTTGTAGAACTTAGGGACGAAAATATGTCAGCAGGTAAAATGTGGACTTCTGTACAGCAGTTCTGTTACATGTAAAAAATAAATAAATAAAAATAAAACCTGTGGACCTTTTAGCTACTAATTGGAATCAGAAGGGACTTTTTTGACCTTTGGGCCAAGAATATGTTCAGTAGGTCAAATATGTTCTGTACAGCCATAGCATGTAAAAAAAACGTTTACATTTTTTAGACCTTTTAGCTACTAATTGGATCAAGAAGGGAAGTCAATGAGTGACTTTTTGACCTTTGGGACAAAAATCGAATCAGTAGATCAAATATGGACTTATGTACAGCCATTACATGTAAAAAAAAAAAAAAAAAAAAAAAAAATGTGTAAACCATTTTTGGACCCGTAAGCTACTAATTGGAAGCAGACGGGAAGTCAATGAGTGACTTTTTGACCTTTGGGACAAAAATGTGTTCAGTAGGTCAAATATGGACTTCTGTACAGCCATAATATGTAAAAAAAATAAATAAATAAATAAAATAAATTAAAACCTTTTGTAGACCTTTTAGCTACTTATTGGAACCAGAAGGAAAGTCAATGAGTGACTTTTTGACCTTTGGGACAAAAATTTGTTCAGTAGGTCAAATATGGACTTCTGTACAGCCATAATATGTAAAAAAAAATAAAATAAAATAAAAATAAAATAAATTTAAACCTTTTGTAGACCTTTTAGCTACTTATTGGAACCAGAAGGGATGTCAATGAGTGACTTTCTGACCTTTGGAACAAAAATTTGTTCATTAGGTCATATATGGACTTTGTACAGCCATAATATGTTTAAAAAATTATAATAATAAAAAAAAAACAATTAAAACCTTTTGTAGACCTTTTAGGTACTTATTGGAACCAGAAGGAAAATCAATGAGTGACTTTTTGACCTTTGGGACAAAAATGTGTTCAGTAGGTCAAATATGGACTTTGGACAGCCATTATATGTGAATTTTTTTTTTTTTTTTTTTATTAAAACCTTTTGTAGACCTTTTAGCTACTTATTGGAACCAGAAGGAAATTCAATGAGTGACTTTTGACCTTTGGGACAAAAATTTGTTCAGTAGGTCAAATATGGACTTTGTACAGCCAAAATATGTTAAAAATAAAAAAATAAAAAAAAATTAAGCCTTTTTTAGACCTTTTAGCTACTAATTGGAACCAGAAGGAAAGTCAATGAGTGACTTTTTGACCTTTGGGACAAAAATGTGTTCAGTAGGTCAAATATGGACTTCTGTACAGCCATAACATGTAAAAAAAAATATATATATATATATAATATATATAAAATGTATATATATGTGTTCAGTAGGTCAAATATGGACTTTGGACAGCCATTATATGTGAATTTTTTTTTATTTTTTTTTTAAGTTAAAACCTTTTGTAGACCTTTTAGCTACTTATTGGAATCAGAAGGAAAGTCAATGAGTGACTTTTGACCTTTGGGACAAAAAATTGTTCAGTAGGTTAAATATGGACTTCTTGTACAGCCATAATATGTAAATAAAAAATAAAAAAAATTAAAACCTTTTGTAGACGTTTTAGCTACTAATTGGAACCAGAAGGAATGTCAATGAGTGACTTTTTGACCTTTGGGACAAACATTTGTTCATTAGGTCAAATATGGACATTTTTTACAGCCATAATATGTAAAAACAGAAGAAGAAAAAAAAGAAAGAAAAAAAAACATTTAAACCTTTTTTAGACCTGTAAGCTACTTATTGGAATCAGAAGGGAAATCAATGAGTGACTTTTTGACCTTTGGAACAAAAATTTCTTCAGTAGGTCAAATATGGACTTTGTACAGCCATAATATGTGAAAAAAATAAAAAAATAAAAATAATGTAAAAACTTTTGTAGACCTTTTAGCTACTTATTGGAACCAGAAGGAAAGTCAATGAGTGACTTTTTGACCTTTGGGACAAAAATTTGTTCAGAAGGTCAAATTTGGACTTCTTGTAGAGCCATTGTGAAAAAAATTAAAAAATAAAAATAATGTAAAACCTTTTGTAGACCTTTTAGCTACTTATTGGAATCAGAAGGGAAATCAATGAGTGTCTTTTTGACCTCTGGGACAAAAGTATGTTCAGTAGGTCAAATATGGACTTCTGTACAGCCTTAATATGTCAAAAAAAAACAAAAAAAAAAAACAAACATATTAAACCGTTTGTAGACCTTTTAGCTACTAATTGGAACCAGAAGGAATGTCAATGAGTGACTTTTTGACCTTTGGGACAAAAATTTGTTCAGTAGGTCAAATATGGACTTCTTGTACAGCCATAATATGTAAAAAAAAAAAAAAAAAAAAAAATGTTGGAATCAGAAGGGAAATCAATGAGTGACTTTTTGACCTTTGGGACAAACATTTGTTCAGTAGGTCAAATATCGACTTCTGTACAGCCATATTGTGTAAAAAAAATAAACAAATAAATAAAAATATATATAATTTAAACCTTTTTTAGACCTGTAAGCTACTTATTGGAATCAGAAGGGAAATCAATCTTCTTGACCTCTGGGACAAAAGTTTGTTCAGTAGGTCAAATATGGACTTCTGTACAGCCATAATATGTAAAAAAAAAAAAAAAAAAAAAAAAAAAACATTGGAATCAGTAGGGAAATCAATGAGTGACTTTTTGAACTTTGGGACAAAAATTTGTTCAGTAAGTCAAATATGGACTTTGTACAGCCATAAAATGTAAAAAAAAAAAAAAAAAAAAAAAAAATTAAAAACTTTTTTAGACCTTTTAGGTACTTATTAGAAACAGAAGGAAAATCAATGAGTGACTTTTTGACCTTTGGGACAAAAATTTGTTCAGTAGGTCAAACATGGACTTCTGTACAGCCATTGTGAAAAAAATTAAAAAATAAAAATAATGTAAAACCTTTTGTAGACCTTTTAGCTACTTATTGGAATCAGAAGGGAAATCAATGAGTGACTTTTTGACCTTTGGGACAAAAATTTGTTCAGTAGGTCAAACATGGACTTCTGTACAGCCATAATATGTAAAAAAAATAAATAAAAATAAAATAAAAATGTAAACCTTTTGTAGACCTTTTAGCTACTAGTTGGAACCAGAAGGAAAGTCAATGAGTGACTTTTTGACCTTTGGGACAAACATTTGTTCAGTAGGTCATATATGGACTTTGTACAGCCATACTATGTAAAAACAGAAAAAAAAAATAAAAAAAAAAAAAATAAAAAAATTTAAACCTTTTTTTGACCTGTAAGCTACTTATTGGAATCAGAAGGGAAATCAATGAGTGACTTTTTGACCTTTGGAACAAACATTTCTTCAGTAGGTCAAATATGGACTTTGTACAGCCATAATATGTGAAAAAAATTAAAAATTAAAAATAATGTAAAACCTTTTGTAGACCTGTTAGCTACTTATTGGAACCAGAAGGAAAGTCAATGAGTGACTTTTTGACCTTTGGGACAAAAATTTGTTCAGAAGGTCAAATTTGGACTTCTTGTAGAGCCATTATATGTGAAAAAAATTAAAAAATAAAAATAATGTAAAACCTTTTGTAGACCTTTTAGCTACTTATTGGAATCAGAAGGGAAATCAATGAGTGTCTTTTTGACCTCTGGGACAAAAGTATGTTCAGTAGGTCAAATATGGACTTCTGTACAGCCTTATTATGTAAAAAAAAAAAAAAAAAAAAAAAAACATATTAAACCGTTTGTAGACCTTTTAGCTACTAATTGGAACCAGAAGGAATGTCAATGAGTGACTTTTTGACCTTTGGGACAAACATTTGTTCAGTAGGTCAAATATGGACTTCTGTACAGCCATATTATGTAAAATAAATAAATAAAAATATATATAATTTAAACCTTTTTTAGACCTGTAAGCTACTTATTGGAATCAGAAGGGAAATCAATCTTCTTGACCTCTGGGACAAAAGTTTGTTCAGTAGGTCAAATATGGACTTCTGTACAGCCATAATATGTAAAAAAAAAAAAAAAAAAAAAAAAAACATTGGAATCAGTAGGGAAATCAATGAGTGACTTTTTGAACTTTGGGACAAAAATTTGTTCAGTAAGTCAAATATGGACTTTGTACAGCCATAAAATGTAAAAAAAAAAAATAAAAATAAAAAAAAATTAACAACTTTTTTAGACCTTTTAGGTACTTATTAGAAACAGAAGGAAAATCAATGAGTGACTTTTTGACCTTTGGGACAAAAATTTGTTCAGTAGGTCAAACATGGACTTCTGTACAGCCATAATATGTGAAAAAAATTAAAAAATAAAAATAATGTAAAACCTTTTGTATACCTTTTAGCTACTAATTGAAACCAGAAGGGAAGTCAATGAGTGACTTTTTGACCTTTGGGACAAAAGTTTGTTCAGTAGGTCAGATATGGACTTCTGTACAGCCATAATATGTTAAAAAAAAAAAAAAATATATATATATATATATATATATATATATATATATATATATATATATATATATAATATATATATATATATATATATATATATATTAAACCTTTTGTAGACCTTTTAGCTACTAATTGGAACCAGAAGGGAAGTCAATGAGTGACTTTTTGACCTCTGGGACAAAAGTATGTTCAGTAGGTCAAATATGGACTTCTGTACAGCCATATTATGTTAAAACAAAAAATATCAAAAAATATTAAACCTTTTGTAGACGTTTTAGCTACTAATTGGAACCAGAAGGGATGTCAATGAGTGACTTTCTGACCTTTGGAACAAAAATTTGTTCAGTAGGTCAAATATGGACTTTGTACAGCCATAATGTGTTTAAAAAAATAATAATAAAAAAAAACAATTAAAACCTTTTGTAGACGTTTTAGCTGCTAATTGGAACCAGAGGGGATGTCAATGAGTGACTTTCTGACCTTTGGAACAAAAATTTGTTCAGCAGGTCAAATATGGACTTTGTACAGCCATAATATGTGAAAAAAAATTAAAACCTTTTGTAGACCTTTTAGCTACTTATTGGAACCAGAAGGAAAGTCAATGAGTGACTTTTTGACCTTTGGGACAAAAATTTGTTCAGTAGGTCAAATATGGACTTCTTGTACAGCCATAATATGTATAAAAAAAACAAAAAAACAAACAAACAAAAAACATTTAAACCTTTTTTAGACCTGCAAGCTACTTATTGGAATCAGAAGGGAAATCAATGAGTGACTTTTTGACCTTTGGAACAAAAATTTCTTCAGTAGGTCAAATATGGACTTTGTACAGCCATAATATGTGAAAAAAATAAAAAAAAATAAAAATAATGTAAAACCTTTTGTAGACCTTTTAGCTACTTATTGGAACAAGAAGGAAAGTCAATGAGTGACTTTTTGACCTTTGGGACAAAAATTTGTTCAGAAGGTCAAATTTGGACTTCTTGTAGAGCCATTATATGTGAAAAAAATTAAAAAATTAAAATAATGTAAAACCTTTTGTAGACCTTTTAGCTACTAATTGGAACCAGAAGGGAAGTCAATGAGTGACATTTTGACCTTTGGGACAAAAATTTGTTCAGTAGGTCAAATATGGACTTTGTACAGCCATAATATGTTTAAAATAATAATAATAAAAAAAAAAAAAATTAAAACCTTTTGTAGACCTTTTAGGTACTTATTGGAACCAGAAGGAAAGTCAATGAGTGACTTTTTGACCTTTGGGACAAAAATTTGTTCAGTACATCAAATATGGACTTCTTGTACAGCCATAAAATGTAAAAAATAAATAAATAAATAAATAAATAAAAAACCTTTTTTAGACCTGTAAGCTACTTATTGGAATCAGAAGGGAAATCAATGAGTGTCTTTTTGACCTCTGGGACAAAAGTATGTTCAGTAGGTCAAATATGGACTTCTGTACAGCCATATTATGTAAAATAAATAAATAAATAAATAAAAATGTATATAATTTAAACCTTTTTTAGACCTGTAAGCTACTTATTGGAATCAGAAGGGAAATCAATGAGTGTCTTTTTGACCCCTGGGACAAAAGTATGTTCAGTAGGTCAAACATGGACTTCTGTACAGCCATAATATGTAAAAAAAAAAAAAAAAAAAAAAAAAAAAAAAATATATATATATATATATATATATATATATATATATATATATATGTATATATATATATATATATATATATATATATATATATATATATATATATATATATATATATATATATATATATATTAAACCTTTTGTAGACCTTTTAGCTACTAATTGGAACCAGAAGGGAAGTCAATGAGTGACTTTTTGACCTTTGGGACCTTTGGGAATAAATAAAAATGTATATAATTTAAACCTTTTTTAGACCTGTAAGCTACTTATTGGAATCAGAAGGGAAATCAATGAGTGTCTTTTTGACCCCTGGGACAAAAGTATGTTCAGTAGGTCAAACATGGACTTCTGTACAGCCATAATATGTAAAAAAAAAAAAAAAAAAAAAAAAAAATATATATATATATATATATATATGTATATATATATATATATATATATATATATATATATATATATATATATATATATATATATATATATATATATATATATATATATATATATATATATGTATATATATATATATATATATATATATATATATATATATATATATATATATATATATATATTAAACCTTTTGTAGACCTTTTAGCTACTAATTGGAACCAGAAGGGAAGTCAATGAGTGACTTTTTGACCTTTGGGACAAAAATTTGTTCAGTAGGTCAAATATGGACTTTGTACAGCCATAATATGTAAAAAAAAAAAAAAAAAATTACAACCTTTTATAGACGTTTTAGCTACTAATTGGAACCAGAAGGGATGTCAATGAGTGACTTTCTGACCTTTGGAACAAAAATTTGTTCAGTAGGTCAAATATGGACTTTGTACAGCCATAATATGTTTAAAATAATAATAATAATAAAAAAAACAATTAAAACCTTTTGTAGACCTTTTAGGTACTTATTGGAACCAGAAGGAAAGTCAATGAGTGACTTTTTGACCTTTGGGACAAAAATTTAATCAGTACATAAAATATGGACTTCTTGTACAGCCATAAAATGTAAAAAATAAATAAATAAATAAAAAACCTTTTTTAGACCTGTAAGCTACTTATTGGAATCAGAAGGGAAATCAATGAGTGTCTTTTTGACATCTGGGACAAAAGTATGTTCAGTAGGTCAAATATGGACTTCTGTACAGCCATATTATGTAAAATAAATAAATAAATAAATAAATATATATATAATTTAAACCTTTTTTAGACCTGTAAGCTACTTATTGGAATCAGAAGGGAAATCAATCTTCTTGACCTCTGGGACAAAAGTTTGTTCAGTAGGTCAAATATGGACTTCTGTACAGCCATAATATGTAAAAAAATAAAAAAAACAAAAAAAAAACATTGGAATCAGTAGGGAAATCAATGAGTGACTTTTTGAACTTTGGGACAAAAATTTGTTCAGTGAGTCAAATATGGACTTTGTACAGCCATAAAATGTAAAAAAATAAATAAAAATAAAATAAAAATGTAAACCTTTTGTAGACCTTTTAGCTACTAATTGGAACCAGAAGGAAAGTCAATGAGTTACTTTTTGACCTTTGGGACAAACATTTGTTCAGTAGGTCAAATATGGACTTTGTACAGCCATAATATGTAAAAACAGAACAAAAAAAAAAAAATAAATAAATAAATTTTAAACCTTTTTTAGACCTGTAAGCTACTTATTGGAATCAGAAGGGAAATCAATGAGTGACTTTTTGACCTTTGGGACAAACATTTGTTCAGTAGGTCAAATATCGACTTCTGTACAGCCATATTATGTAAAATAAATAAACAAATAAATAAAAATATATATAATTTAAACCTTTTTTAGACCTGTAAGCTACTTATTGGAATCAGAAGGGAAATCAATCTTCTTGACCTCTGGGACAAAAGTTTGTTCAGTAGGTCAAATATGGACTTCTGTACAGCCATAATATGTATAAAAAAAATAAAATAAAAAAAAACATTGGAATCAGTAGGGAAATCAATGAGTGACTTTTTGAACTTTGGGACAAAAATTTGTTCAGTGAGTCAAATATGGACTTTTTTACAGCCATAAAATGTAAAAAAAAAAAATTAAAAACTATTTTAGACCTTTTAGGTACTTATTAGAAACAGAAGGAAAATCAATGAGTGACTTTTTGACCTTTGGGACAAAAATTTGTTCAGTGGGTCAAACATGGACTTCTGTACAGCCATATTATGTAAAAAAAAAAAAAAAAAAAAAAATTTAAAACTTTTGTAGACCTTTTAGGTACTTATTGGAAACAGAAGGAAAATCAATGAGTGACTTTTTGACCTTTGGGACAAAAATTTGTTCAGTGGGTCAAACATGGACTTCTGTACAGCCATATTATGTAAAAAAAAAAAAAAAAAAAAAAAATTAAAAACTTTTGTAGACCTTTTAGGTACTTATTGGAAACAGAAGGAAAATCAATGAGTGACTTTTTGACCTTTGGGACAAAAATTTGTTCAGTAGGTCAAACATGGACTTCTGTACAGCCATAATATGTAAAAAAATAAATAAAAATAAAATAAAAATGTAAACCTTTTGTAGACCTTTTAGCTACTAATTGGAACCAGAAGGAAAGTCAATGAGTGACTTTTTGACCTTTGGGACAAACATTTGTTCAGTAGGTCATATATGGACTTTGTACAGCCATACTATGTAAAAACAGAAAAAAAAAAGAAAAAAAAAAAGAAAAAAAAAATTTAAACCTTTTTTAGACCTGTAAGCTACTTATTGGAATCAGAAGGGAAATCAATGAGTGACTTTTTGACCTTTGGAACAAACATTTCTTCAGTAGGTCAAATATGGACTTTGTACAGCCATAATATGTGAAAAAAATAAAAAATAAAAATAATGTAAAACCTTTTGTAGAAATGTTAGCTACTTATTGGAACCAGAAGGAAAGTCAATGAGTGACTTTTTGACCTTTGGGACAAAAATTTGTTCAGAAGGTCAAATTTGGACTTCTTGTAGAGCCATTATATGTGAAAAAAATTAAAAAATTAAAATAATGTAAAACCTTTTGTAGACCTTTTAGCTACTTATTGGAATCAGAAGGGAAATCAATGAGTGTCTTTTTGACCTCTGGGACAAAAGTATGTTCAGTAGGTCAAATATGGACTTCTGTACAGCCTTATTATGTTAAAAAAAACAAAAAAAAAAACATATTAAACCGTTTGTAGACCTTTTAGCTACTAATTGGAACCAGAAGGAATGTCAATGAGTGACTTTTTGACCTTTGGGACAAACATTTGTTCAGTAGGTCAAATATGGACTTCTGTACAGCCATATTATGTAAAATAAATAAATAAAAATATATATAATTTAAACCTTTTTTAGACCTGTAAGCTACTTATTGGAATAAGAAGGGAAATCAATCTTCTTGACCTCTGGGACAAAAGTTTGTTCAGTAGGTCAAATATGGACTTCTGTACAGCCATAATATGTAAAAAAAAAAAAAAAAAAAAAAAAAAAAACATTGGAATCAGTAGGGAAATCAATGAGTGACTTTTTGAACTTTGGGACAAAAATTTGTTCAGTGAGTCAAATATGGACTTTGTACAGCCATAAAATGTAAAAAAATAAATAAAAATAAAATAAAAATGTAAACCTTTTGTAGACCTTTTAGCTACTAATTGGAACCAGAAGGAAAGTCAATGAGTTACTTTTTGACCTTTGGGACAAACATTTGTTCAGTAGGTCAAATATGGACTTTGTACAGCCATAATATGTAAAAACAGAAAAAAAAAAAAAAAAAAAAAAAAAAATGTAAACCTTTTTTAGACCTGTAAGCTACTTATTGGAATCAGAAGGGAAATCAATGAGTGACTTTTTGACCTTTGGGACAAACATTTGTTCAGTAGGTAATATGTAAAAAAAAAAAAAAAAAAAAAAAAAAAAAACATTGGAATCAGTAGGGAAATCAATGAGTGACTTTTTATCGACTTCTGTACAGCCATATTATGTAAAATAAATAAACAAATAAATAAAAATATATATAATTTAAACCTTTTTTAGACCTGTAAGCTACTTATTGGAATCAGAAGGGAAATCAATCTTCTTGACCTCTGGGACAAAAGTTTGTTCAGTAGGTCAAATATGGACTTCTGTACAGCCATAATATGTAAAAAAAAAAAAAAAAAAAAAAAAACATTGGAATCAGTAGGGAAATCAATGAGTGACTTTTTGAACTTTGGGACAAAAATTTGTTCAGTGAGTCAAATATGGACTTTGTACAGCCATATTATGTAAAAAAAAAAAAAAAAAAAATTAAAAACTTTTGTAGACCTTTTAGGTACTTATTGGAAACAGAAGGAAAATCAATGAGTGACTTTTTGACCTTTGGGACAAAAATTTGTTCAGTAGGTCAAACATGGACTTCTGTACAGCCATAATATGTAAAAAAATAAATAAAAATACAATAAAAATGTAAACCTTTTGTAGACCTTTTAGCTACTCATTGGAACCAGAAGGAAAGTCAATGAGTGACTTTTTTACCTTTGGGACAAACATTTGTTCAGTAGGTCAAATATGGACTTTGTACAGCCATACTATGTAAAAACAGAAAGAAAAAAAAAGAAAAAAAAAAGAAAAAAAAAATTAAACCTTTTTTAGACCTGTAAGCTACTTATTGGAATCAGAAGGGAAATCAATGAGTGACTTTTTGACCTTTGGAACAAACATTTCTTCAGTAGGTCAAATATGGACTTTGTACAGCCATAATATGTGAAAAAAATAAAAAAAAAAAAATAATGTAAAACCTTTTGTAGAAATGTTAGCTACTTATTGGAACCAGAAGGAAAGTCAATGAGTGACTTTTTGACCTTTGGGACAAAAATTTGTTCAGAAGGTCAAATTTGGACTTCTTGTAGAGCCATTATATGTGAAAAAAATTAAAAAATAAAAATAATGTAAAACCTTTTGTAGACCTTTTAGCTACTTATTGGAATCAGAAGGGAAATCAATGAGTGTCTTTTTGACCTCTGGGACAAAAGTATGTTCAGTAGGTCAAATATGGACTTCTGTACAGCCTTATTATGTAAAAAAAAAAAAAAAAAAAAAAAAACATATTAAACCGTTTGTAGACCTTTTAGCTACTAATTGGAACCAGAAGTCAATGAGTGACTTTTTGACCTTTGGGACAAACATTTGTTCAGTAGGTCAAATATGGACTTCTGTACAGCCATATTATGTAAAATAAATAAATAAAAATATATATAATTTAAACCTTTTTTAGACCTGTAAGCTACTTATTGGAATCAGAAGGGTAATCAATCTTCTTGACCTCTGGGACAAAAGTTTGTTCAGTAGGTCAAATATGGACTTCTGTACAGCCATAATATGTAAAAAAAAAAAAAAAAAAAAAAAAAAACATTGGAATCAGTAGGGAAATCAATGAGTGACTTTTTGAACTTTTAGGTACTTATTAGAAACAAAAGGAAAATCAATGAGTGACTTTTTGACCTTTGGGACAAAAATTTGTTCAGTGGGTCAATCATGGACTTCTGTACAGCCATATTATGTAAAAAAAAAAAAAAAAATTTTTTAAAACTTTTATAGACCTTTTAGGTACTTATTGGAAACAGAAGGAAAATCAATGAGTGACTTTTTGACCTTTGGGACAAAAGTATGTTCAGTAGGTCAAATATGGACTTCTGTACAGCCATAATATGTAAAAAAAAAAAATATATATATATATATTACAAACTTTTGTAGACCTTTTAGCTACTAATTGGAGCCAGAAGGGAAGTCAATGAGTGACTTTTTGACCTTTGGGACAAAAATTTGTTCAATAGGTCAAATATGGACTTTGTACAGCCATAATATGTAAAAAAAATTAAAATTAAAATTAAAAACTTTTGTAGACCTTTTAGGTACTTATTAGAAACAGAAGGAAAATCAATGAGTGACTTCTTGACCTTTGGGACAAAAATTTGTTCAGTAGGTCAAACATGGACTTCTGTACAGCCATAATATGTTAAAAAAAATATATTTAAAAAAATTAATACCTTTTGTAGACGTTTTAGCTACTAATTGGAATTAGAAGGGAAGTCAATGAGTGACTTTTTGACCTTTGGGACAAAAATTTGTTCAGTAGGTCAAATATGGACTTTGTACAGCCATAATATGTTAAAAAAAAAATATATAAAAAAATTTAAAACCTTTTGTAGACGTTTTAGCTACTAATTGGAACCAGAAGGGAAGTCAATGAGTGACTTTTTGACTTTTGGGACAAAAATTTGTTCAGTAGGTCAAATATGGACTTCTGTACAGCCATAATATGTAAAAAAAAAAAAAAAAAAAAAAAAAAAAAAAATATATATATATATATATATATATATATATATATATATATATATATATATATTAAACCTTTTGTATACCTTTTAGCTACTAATTGGAACCAGAAGGGAAGTCAATGAGTGACTTTTTGACCTTTGGGACAAACATTTGTTCAGTAGGTCAAATATGGACTTCTTGTGCAGCCATAAAATGTAAAAAAAAAAAAAAAAAAATTTAGACCTTTTAGCTACTTATTGGAATCAGAAGGGAAATCAGAGAGTGACTTTTTGACCTTTGGGACAAAAATTTGTTCAGTAGGTCAAATATGGACTTCTTGTACAGCCATAATATGTAAAAAAAAAAAAAAAAATGTTAAACCTTTTTTAGACCTGTATGCTACTTATTGGAATCAGAAGGGAAATCAATGAGTGTCTTTTTGACCTCTGGGACAAAAGTATGTTCAGTAGGTCAAATATGGACTTCTGTACAGCCATAATATGTATAAAAAAAAATAAAAAAAAAATATTAAAAACTTTTGTGACCTTTTAGCTACTAATTGGAACCAGAAGGGAAATCAATGAATTTTTTTTTTTTAAAAATTAAAAACTTTTGTAGACCTTTTAGGTACTTATTAGAAACAGAAGGAAAATCAATGAGTGACTTTTTGACCTTTGGGACAAAAATTTGTTCAGTAGGTCAAAAATGGACCTCTGTACAGCCATAATATGTAAAAAAAAAAAAAAAAAAAAAAAAAATTAAAAACTTTTGTAGACCTTTTAGGTACTTATTAGAAACAGAAGGGAAGTCAATGAGTGACTTTTTGACCTTTGGGACAAAAATGTGTTCAATAGGTCAAATATGGACTTTGTACAGCCATAATATATAAAAAAAAATTTTAAAAAAAATTTAAAACTTTTGTAGACCTTTTAGGGACTTATTAGAAACAGAAGGAAAATCAATGAGTGACTTTTTGACCTTTGGGACAAAAATTTGTTCAGTAGGTCAAAATTGGACTTCTGTACAGCCATAATATGTAAAAAAAAAAAAAAAAAAAAAAAAAAATTATTAAAAACTTTTGTAGACCTTTTAGGTACTTATTAGAAACAGAAGGGAAGTCAATGAGTGACTTTTTGACCTTTGGGACAAAAATGTGTTCAATAGGTCAAATATGGACTTTGTACAGCCATAATATGTAAAAAATTTTTTAAAAAAATTAAAAACTTTTGTAAACCTTTTAGGTACTTATTAGAAACAGAAGGAAAATCAATGAGTGACTTTTTGACCTTTGGGACAAACATTTGTTCAGTAGGTCAAATATGGACTTTGTACAGCTATAATATGTAAAAACAAAACAAAAACAAAAAAACAAAAAAAACATTTAAACCTTTTTTAGACCTGTAAGCTACTTATTGGAATCAGAAGGGAAATCAATGAGTGACTTTTTGACCTTTGGAACAAAAATTTCTTCAGTAGGTCAAATATGGACTTCTGTACAGCCATATTATGTAAAATAAATAAATAAATAAATAATAATATATATAATTTAAACGTTTTTTAGACCTGTAAGCTACTTATTGGAATCAGAAGGGAAAACAATGAGTGTCTTTTTGACCCCTGGGACAAAAGTATGTTCAGTAGGTCAAATATGGACTTCTGTACAGCCATAATATGTATAAAAAAAATTAAAAAAAAATATTAAAAACTTTTGTGACCTTTTAGCTACTAATTGGAACCAGAAGGGAAGTCAATGAGTGACTTTTTGACCTTTGGGACAAAAATTTGTTCAGTAGGTCAAATATGGACTTTGTACAGCCATAATATGTAAAAAAAAAAAAAAAAAAAAAAAAAAACTTTTGTAGACCTTTTAGCTTCTAATTGGAACCAGAAGGAAAGTCAATGAGTGTCTTTTTGACCTCTGGGACAAAAGTATGTTCAGTAGGTCAAATATGGACTTCTGTACAGCCATAATATGTATAAAAAAAAATATAAAAAAAATATTAAAAACTTTTGTGACCTTTTAGCTACTAATTGGAACCAGAAGGGAAATCAATGAATTTTTTTTTTTTTTAAATTAAAAACTTGTGTAGACCTTTTAGGTACTTATTAGAAACAGAAGGAAAATCAATGAGTGACTTTTTGACCTTTGGGACAAAAATTTGTTC